>NC_081561.1:5792241-5960568 GCF_022355385.1 Mustela nigripes
AGGGTTTTGGTTTTGACATAGCATTTTCTCCCACATAGATTATTCTTACTGGCCTAAAAAAAAAAAAATAAGATTATTCTTACTGGCCTAGATGTGAATTGACAGAGCTTGCTGATGAAAGGGACAATCTGTACCATTGTTCCAAGATAAACTCTGCCAATTTGGTCTGTCTGATTAACACATTATGATGCAGAAGTTTCATGTGCTTAGACCCGTGGAATTGTGTTTTTAGCTTTGCCAACCGATATCTTATTTTTATCTAAGTCTGTTCCCATGTCCTTCTAAATTCCCCTCCATCTGTTTTTTCTCTTATATTCCATAGTCATGGCTAAAAAATGCATTGGGTTTGCCTGAGAAGAGTGAGCAATTTTCCTGACTAAATGGATGAATTTGGGGCAAGATTTAGGAATAAGAATGAAAAAATTGCTTACGTTTAATCCATATTCTTCTATTTCCTTTTCCTATTCCCCATCATTTCTACCCAGTTTAACATTTTATGCTATTCTACTTTGGCTCAGGAGTAAAATATTTAAATACTTCAAGTATGTGTTTGTTGCCCGAGAGACATGGGGAGGTGAGAAGCAGGTATGAGAGAGAAGGAAGCACAAAGGAAGAGAGAGCTGAATGAGGCCATTTAGGAGGGGTGCAGTGGGGAGGGAAGGTTAAATTAAAATGTATTTATAACATGGCATTCAATGAGCTGGACTCGCTAGAGGTAAACTTCTAAAATAGTTTTATTTTTCACACTGGGGCCCTCAGCCAGTTCTAACTGTGCTTCCTCATTCAGAGTGAAATTTCAAGCAGATCCCATAGCTTTCTTGGTCATTTTCAAGTGCAGTCCAGTCTGATAGCAAAGTCTCCACTTCCCACTACTTTAAAGTCTTTTCTCTCCCTCAGCTCTGAACAGGGGCACAGGTGTGGAAGCTCAAGCCATGGTAATGGCGGAGCAGGGAGCGGGGTGAAGAGGGTTGGGTCGGGAGGACAGAAGTGAGGGGCCACAAAGGTCTTTTTACTGTTAGATTTGGAATCTGGCATGGGTGTCTTCTGCGTGTGACCACTCTCAGGATATTAGTGAACTTCTCTTGGGGATGTGTTTGTGGATTCCTTAGAGTTTTCGACTAGTGACTTGTGACTGAAGTCAAAAGGGTCATGTCCTATCTGGCTCATGGCTGGGTCCCGCCGCTGGGTCACTGTATTCAGTGGTGTCTTTATGGGCTCTTTCTGCTGAGGTCACCTCACCTATTGCAGGCTATACCCATGCATTGGGTGCTTTTCAAGGTGGTGGATAGCCAGCTCCTTTATGCTCAAGTGCCCATCAGGCTACAGAAAACTCCATTCTCTTCCTGTTGTCTAGCACACACTTGTTTTCTGCTCCACGAATACAGCCTTTTCCATTCAGCCTTCAGAGCTTTTCAGGGGTGGGTGAGGGGAGTCTCTGGGTCCCCAAATCCAGGTAGATACATGCCAGGTTCTCTAGATGGTTCCTTGAATCATCCCATTTCCTTGATGGGGAGTCATTCCCTGTTTCCCCTAGGAGGGAGAAAAAGGCAGCTAGCTCTGCAGTGGTAACTCTCCACAGAGGGCATTTCTCCAGTAACACAGTGGACACTTAGCTTTTACTATTGTATCCCAGAGGTGGGGGATGAGCAAGCTTATCCCACTGTCTCAGCATATCGAGAGCGTCTTTCTTTCTTAGCCTTTGGAACCCCCACTGACACCAGGAAATATTCTACTTAGCCATCTATTTCATATTCATGCTAGTGAAATAGCCACGATACCCATGCGAACCTGAGAGGATGTATTCGTATCTGATATGAACTGCTTGGTCACAACGAAGGGTTAGTGCAAATCACAGATTCCAAGGGGAGCATGTTCATCGCTCCTCTCTGGATTTACGTCTCCACAGAACAGTGTGAGGATAAGCCTCACAGCCCCCTTTCTGCATTCTAAGCCCTTGTTGGACCTCTTTACCTCAATAACCTATTTATAAGCCACAGAGTGGCTCTATGACGTAGATACTATTTATTTTGCCCACTTTACAGATGGGAAAGTTGAATCAGAGAGAAGTTAAATAACTTGCCCAAGGTTACCCAACTAGTAAATGATGCAGCTAGAACTAGTCTGGATCCAGAATCAGTGCTCTCAATCTGTTTAGATTAATAGTATGTGATTAAGCTAACTGCATAGGAAAAAACCATGACTTAGAGTAAGTTTTCCTTTGAGGAAGAAAGCAAGCACTTGTTAGTTGGCAGCTGCTTTCTTCACACTGGCTTTCTTCACACTGGGATCTCTGTGCACTAACAGGCCGTGGGGGCTTCTGCTGAGTGGGGCTGGAGAAAGTCTCTGAGCAGGGAATGGCCAATCAACAAGGCTTTGTGGAACACAGAGGGCCAGACTTCCATCCTGTGGGCACACTCTCATCGGGAATTTTTAGAAAAGGAGCACCTGGCCTCCACTTACTGAGAGATTTATCTCTGTTCCAACTTTCGTATTATTCCCAGCAAGCAGAATCCCACCACTGCCCAACAAGAGAAATTTCATGCCTATTTGTATACAGATGCTCTCCTGTCCCAGGAGATAGGTCTGTTCCCTGCCTGTCCTTTCTTCCCTGTCATTTTCTCAGATTCCAGAAATGTCCAGAAAAAGAAAGGGGAGGGGTAAGAGCAGGTTTTCCAAGGGAGCTCAGATTTACATTGGGAAAAAGAGCATGAAAATATCTTCATTGAGGGATCCAGTCACTACCATTTATCCCATTCAATCGTGGCCCTTTGTTAATATTGCACATAGGTATAGAAGTAATATTTGCGCGTGACTGAGTAGTTTGAACAGAGGAGGGAAGCCTGGACAAAAATGAGAGCAGAAGTCACAGAGCAGTGCACTAACTTTCCTCCGCCAAGGGAGTTTCCAGGTGTTGGGGAGGAGTTCTCAGGTTTATTAGCTTGTAAGAGTTAAACAGGACTTTGTTAGGAAGAGTTTTACCAGACGACCGTGGAGGAGAGGTCAGAGTTTTGCTTTCCACAAGTGCTCTTGCACTTGCCTCTTTTTTTAAAAACTGATTTTCGGAGGATAATTGTAGGTTGTAGATTCATATGTGATTGTAAAAACAGATCGTGTGTACATTTATCCCATTTCCACCAGCGGTAGCGTTCTGCCAGACTACAGCAGAGTTTATGTAAAACTCGGTTATTGACAGTGACACAATCCATTGATCTTGGGCAGATTTTTCCAGATGTATCTAAATTCATTTGTTCATGTGTATATTTAGTTCTATACAGTTTTATCATGTGTAGAATATTCACCTACACTAAAATGAAGATACAAAATAGTTCCATCACCATAGCGATCCTTCATGTTGTCCTTTTACGACTGTAGATCCCCCTCCACGTCTATCTGCTGTCCCTAACCCCTAGTAATCACTAATCTGTTCTCCATTTCTAAAATGGAGAAGCACCTTTGGGAATTGGCACTTCTCACAGGGTATCATTCCCCGTAGATCCAACCAGGTCGCATGGATTAGCATTACATGGTGTGTGGATACACCACAACTCATTTAACCATTCACCTGCTGAACAACCTCTGGTACACTCGCTTTTGACCTCTTGGATCATAGACAGATTGGTCATCTAGTGGTTGTTTTAACTTTATCTCATTTTATTAACATATCCATAGACCAAAAACTTCTGGAGTGACATGAAAAAAGTTCATCTGGTGTATTTTTCATACTGTTAGAGACACATTATCATGACAGCTTAGTTACTGTTGCATCCCTGCCAAACCAGTAGATGACATTTTGTAACATTCCCAGCTGTGGATACATTTCCTTACCCCATGAATGCAGATGCCTCCGTAGGAAGGTATTAGGATGTGTTCCATGTTTTTTCAGATTTTGTAATTATCAGCTTCACACATCTGGGAGGGTCAAGCCCTGAAGCATTCCAGTGTGGACATTAGTTCCTTGCCCCCAGTCAATCCATGATTACTTTGGCTTCTTAAGGAGTGTGCCCTCTAGTCGCAAATACTCTGTTAGACTAGAGTTAGGTTGTCATCGTCATCGTCGTATAAAGAGAACTGTGGGAGTGCAAGAGGGGGACGGAGAATAGGGAGTTAAGATTTAAAAATAAGAAGGAAAAAGTGGTTCAAAGAGCTTGCCAAGAAAGTTTTTGTTCATTTGTCCTTAAGATATTTGGGGAGAGATTGAATCAAGCTGTTTAGCTTTTTGCTCAGAAATGTTCTCTCGTATGTGATAATTAACTTGGCTTCAGCCTAGAGGTTATATAGGCTTGTGTGTTTGGGCTAACACTGAAGGATGCCTTTTCTCTGTGTGTAGAGAGTTGTTAAAGTAGATGGTCTAAAACATTGAAGACCACAGATACGTACCTTAATAATTTTTGGACTATTGGAGCAAAACAGGGAAGAAAACAGAAGCCTTTATAAGATACTCCTATTGATTTGTTTTCTTTTTGGAAAGGTCAAGGAATATTTCCACGGCAGAGGAACAACCCAATTAATATCTATCCAATAACACTCAATGATAATATTATCCAGCTTTTCTTGTACTGACAAGGGAGATTGATGCTCTAGGTTGACAGAGCACAAAAGGTAAAAGTTAGAGCTAAGAGTTTATCTGAAAACTTGTGTCAACTCTCAGTGGAGATAATAGAAGTGTTTCTCAGTGGTTTTTTCTTTGGGAGTGGGATGCAGTGTGATTTTTTTTGTTTGTTTTAAATGTCATCTTTTAATTATATTTTGGATAATGATGAAGAGAGATGCAATTTGGTTATGAGAGTAAATCTTAAAAGGCTCAGTGACTTTTTTATCTATTGCTTAAAACAACTCCCACTAGTAAAGAGTGTTTCATTAATTGTCGTTACTTGGGAATTATGGAATTATAACAGCTGACATTTCTTTTATCATTCATATATTTAAGTGACAGTGGCATTACTTACTCTAAATTAAGTTCCTTTCATGGTTAAAAAATTACAAGTGTGACAAGAAATAGAGCACTATTAACTTTTATTTTGGAAAGCAATTTTTCTAATACATATATGAAAGCATACTTTTTCAGAATGCAAGACAGACAAGTATTATCTTTTGGTTCTTTAACAGGAAGAAATAGGTAAGTACAACCAACTTAAAACTTCAGGAATTTTAAGGTTTGAAAGGTACGCCAGTGGGTTTTCCTGTTCTCCACACTAAGAAAAGAAGAAAGTGTTCTTCTTTGGTGCTCATGTAAATACTGTAGCAAAGATGCTTTCCCTTTTGACGTCAAGGTCCTGAGCCAAATTTCTCTCTCAAGTTGGAGCTGACACTTACAGGTGTCTGTGTTTCATGGCAAATGGAATCAGAGCAAGAACAGGCCACTGGTATCTCTCAGAAGGACTTTGTTGACCCTGCCATCCAAAAGACTGTCCCCTAGGACCACAGCGCTTCTGTCATTTTGGTTCAGGGTATTTACAGAATCACTTTCCATTTCTGCACCTTTCTTCCTCAAAGACTTCTCAATTCTAGTTAGCTTTTTAGCTTGTGCCTCAGTTTTGATAACTCTTATTAATAAGGAAACTTGATATATTTGAAATAAGTAAAAACATATCTCAAGTAACAACTCCGTATAGCATCTGGTGGTGTTTCCTTAGATGCCTATTATGGACGGGGCTTACCATATAAAAATTGATGTGTGAAGAGTCCACATTTAGTTGAACTTGATTAATTAATGACCACCTTAGTGCACTAAGAGTGTGATTCAGTTTCTTTTTAAAAAGTCTCACCTGCCAATTTTGGGAATACCTTGGTACCTGAAGCTCTCTATGCAATTTAAGCAATTATGAACAAAACACAGCAATCAAACATAAGCCACTTCTGTATCGAAAATGGAAAATGTAGAAGACAAGTAAACTATTAGGAAGGCTAACTTTTGCCGAATGAAACTTCGCTGTTACTGTTTTTGTTGTTTAAGTAACCAGTGTGGGGCCTGAGCTTACCGCCCAGAGATCAAGGTGAGGGGAGGTCAAGTTTCAGACGCTCAACCGACTGAGCCTTCTAGAAGCCCCATGAATGAAACTTTAATTTGCGATGTACTATGCGGCAGTACTTAATTCTCTTGAGTTCTACGATCTTTGATTGAAATATGGGGAAAAGGGATGGAAGATAATATAAATACTGTATTTTGACAACTAGTCAAAGGGAGATATGAGAGGTGGGATGTGAATCCTAGATTTATTATATTGGAGTCAATATATTTAGCTTTAATTTTTTTTCTTTTTTTATTTTATTTTTTAACTCTTTTTAAAAAAATATTTTGTTTATTTACTTGAGAAAGAGAGAATGCAAGAGCAGGGGGAGGGATGGAGGGCAAAGCAGACTCCCCACTAAGCAGAGAGTCCAATGTGGGGTTAGTCATGGGATCATGGTCTGAGCTAAAGACAGCACTTAACCAACTGAGCCATCCAGGCATCCCAGTTTAGCTTTTAACTCTTAATAATGCTAAGCGAGGTGTGACTATTCCCTTTACATTTTCAGATGGTTCTGAATTACTCTGTACTATTGTCAGTACAACAGTTAACCAACTTAACTTCATGGTTCTGCCTCCATATGTTTGATTTTCTCTTTCCCCTTTATTGGAAGAACTTTATCTTTTTAAACCCTGCATGTCATTTAAGACCATAGTCCTCTAAGCCTTCCAAAGCATTTTTGTTCAGCCGACCTTAAAGTAGACCCCTGCCTTCCTCGGTGATTCCATAGAACCTAGCTTCTGTTACTTGTGTGACCTATTACTTACGTGGTCAGAGGTTTGTTCCTCTCTCTGATTTGAAAGTGTACACTGCTCGAGAGCATGAACTATGGATTACACATGCCTGGGCTCAAATTCTAGATTGAGCAACTTACTCGTTTGGCTAACCCAGTGCCATTCCCAGTCCCATTTTTCCTTGGATACAGCACAGTTGAGAGTGTAAGAAACCAGACACTCATTTTCCCAGCATCCCTCATATGTGGTGGTGGCTGACTGACACAGTTCTGGGCAGTGAAATGTAAGGAGGAGTTTAGAGGCCGTCTGAGGTAGGTTTTGCTTCCCTGTAAAGCAATAGGCCTGAGAGTCAGGCCTATCAGAACCGCCCTTGCCACCGCCACCTCCCTCTTCCCCTCTCCCTCCTTCTTCTTCCTCCTCCTCTTCTTTTTGTTCCTCTCCTTTTTTGTTAAGATTTGATTTTTTAGCAATCTCTATACCCAACTTGGGGCTAGAACTCACAACTCCAAGATCAAGATTCACCTGCCCCACCGACTGAGCCAGCCAGGCTCCCCTACTTCCTTCTTGCCTGGACTATGATGACTACAGATGGAAAAATCTTTTTGCAGTCATGAGAGCACTATGATAAGGATGAAAACCAAACCAAGGGTGGTGCAACAAAAAGAGCAAGCTTCCTTGAGAATATCCTCGAGCTGCCGTGCAGAACCCGGAATCAAGGCTACATCTAGAATCCTCGTTATAGGAATGAAACATTTCTTATTTGGACCACTCATAATAAGATCTTTTGTGACTTGCAGCCAGAAGCTTTTCTAGATAGCTTTGTAATCTGGCACAAATTAGTTAAGCTCTCTAAACTTTGGTTTTCTCATCTATAAGGTGGAGCTAATGGTGGCCTAACAGGGTGGATGTGAGGATTAAAAGAGATAGTATTTTCTGACACATGGTAAGCAGACCATCTTCTTTTGGCTCCTTCCTTCATATAATATTGTTTATCAGAAAGCATGTACTGAATATTTTTGTACAAATATAAGCCACAGTAAATATCTGATGACTGAATTAAATGACTATTAAAATAAACAAGTTGAGCAGACTTTTCAAGACCAGCTACTATAGTGGCTTCCCATAGATTTGTTAACATCCAAGTAGATAGGAGAAGGAATTTACCTAATAATCCTGGTATAGCTGGTGGAGAGAAGTTTTTGGAAATTAGCTCTGGGCAACCAGATTCCTTACTACAGTAGGTTAAAAAAAAAAATGGCTACAAATTCTAATCTTCTCCCTAATTCTTCCTTTACTCCTTAAAATGTAACTTGGCCATGTGATTTAGTTTGGCCTATAAGGATAGTGGCAAACCTGATGCAGGAAGAAGATTGTAAAGTGTTGGCACCCTGGGACTTGCTCTTTTAATGCAAGTAGGTCCCTGCAAGCCACCATGTACATAAACCTGAGCTAGCATGTTGGATGCTGAGAAAGGACAAAGGTGTCCTAGCTGACAGGCAGCCAACACCAGATATGTTAAGTGCTAAACCTAGTTGAGAATAGAAAAACCTCTTCCAGAGCCCAAAGTGCCAACCAATATTGAGCTAAATGGATAGTTTTCTTAAACTATTAAGTTTTTGCCACAAAAAATAAGTGACATAGGGTTGGTCTATATCTAACCTGATATAGGGTTAGATAGATGGGTGGTGAGTATCTCCAGATGGAATACCTAGAGAAGGAGAGAAGGGCACCGTATCCCTTTTGGAGTGTTCCAGCTTGGTTCTGGAATCTGAAACTAATCATGAAGAAGCATCAGACAGATGACCTCAAACTGACAAACATTCTATAAGACAATTGGTCAGGGTTCTCCAAAATGTCAGTGTCTTCCAGGACCAAGAGAGGCCAAGTAGCTACTCCAGGGTAAAGCTGTCTCACTAAAGAGAAATGGTACACAAATGCAGTATGTGACTCTAGATTGACTCCTGCACTGGAGGGAGAAACGCCTGGAAGGATATTCCTGGGAAAACTGACAAAATTTGAAGAGTATTATATTGGTAGGGAATTTCCTGAATTTGTTAACCATGCTATAGATACATAAAATAATATTTTTGTTCTTCAGAAATATACATGGAAGTATTATGGATGGAAGGAACTTGGTGTAAGGAGCCAACTCTGAAATGACTCAACAAAGTATTACATATAATACATATATTTATGTAATTATAAATATGTAAATAAATATAAAAATAACTGATATAGCTACTAGCACACTCTTTTGACTGAGGGAAGTTTTAGAGAGTGTGCTTACTCTTCTGCAGATTATACTTTCTTTGTGCCCAGATAAAGTGAGTTGTGACACATGAGCACCATGGAGCTTCTAAGAACAAACCAAAATCATGGTCACTAATTGTTGATAGCAAGGTACTGTATGTGTGGTGTTTGCTCCTTTAGGGTGATGACCGATGGGAATATAGAGTTCCTGTACTCTGACTTTTGACCAATGACCTGCCGTGACCAGTGTGCACCCCTAACTTGCTGACACCATTAGCTTCTTGGGCCTTCTCATTGGAGCACTTGGACTGAGACATGCTTGTCAGTTCTCTTCCTTAAGGAAGTTTATTACTAAGCATGGCTGTGCTAGCATCCTTCATGACTCAGGGGTAATACTAGCTCTCCACCAAGAGACGCCTAACTTATTGATGTAGGCTTGACTCCTGCACTTCCTGCTTGTGGACATGGTGAAAAAGAATGGCCAAGGAGAGTTATCTGGCTGTCCTCTCAGGGCCATTTTCCTTGCTTTGATTAAGGCGGAAGTCATACTTCTCTATCAGTATTCGCAGGACAAATACATGTTAGTCTTTCTGTATTTGGAGGATGAATCTCTTCTGGCATCCTTTGGTTTCATTTTTCTGGAATTTTCACGTGGTTCTTGATCCACTATCACTGGTCTTTTAGGATGTTCATAACCTTACGAAGATCCCGATTTCCATGTTTTATGGCATTGAGACGGGTGCCCTGGGTCTATACTTTTCCCACCGATGCATGATGGCTAGACTTTAGAGAAGGCAACCTAAGGCCCACATAAAAGCTGAAATTTGTTATTTGTCTTGAGTCCTGAGAGAAGGCTTCAAGAAGACCATATTTCATGCATTAAAATTATCCTTGTCTCCCCAACAGGACCTGTCTCACAAATAGCTCTATTTGGTGCTCTCCCTGTTCTTTGGTTTATCAGGATTTATGTATCTGTCAGCAAGAAGCAGAAACCATAGATAACAGTGGTTTAAGTCCTACAGACTTTTATAATTTATTTCAAAGATGAACAGGTCCTTCCTAGTGTGTAGGCTGCAGGGGTGGTTTTGGAAGGCCCAGGCTCTTTGCACTCACCCTCTCTTTTCTCAGCACAGTGGCTTTCATCAGCCAGCTGGTGGCCCTCTGGTCACATGTTGGCTGCTGCAGCTCCAGGCATCGTATTCTCACATGTAGCATCTAATGCAAGAAGGAAGACCCATGGTTCCAAAGGACCCATATCTTGCCTTTGAGCATCCTAGAAATTTCCCTGTGCATCTCATTGTCCATGTCTTCCTCTAAATGAGTTATTGGAAAACAGGGCTCCCTCCATCCCCAGGGGTCAGTATATTGCTACCCAAACTCCAAAGAAAGCAAGATGGCTGCTGGGAAGGCAACCAGCATGGTCCACCACACCCAAATTAAAGGCTCTAGGGGCAGAGAGATACAGATTCCTGGATGCAAGCCCCTGAAGGAAGCTGGAGACATCTGTACAGAGGATGTGTAGTAGACAAGGCCATTGGGAATTGCTTCACGTACTGTTGATTAGTATGTGCATCACAAACTCTTTTCTCCTTCATTCAACTACAGAAAACTGAAATTCAGGATGCAAGGAAGAACGGAAGATAGTCCAAAGTGAGCTTTTGAGAAGGGTGTTGAAGGGTTTGTTGTTTTAAATTTATTCAAATGCAGTCTAGCTCAGATTGTGTTAAGGACTGCTGTCTTTACAGCTTACAGAATCTGATTCCCAGTCTGCTCCACACCTTGGAAAGGTTCTTTTAAAAGAGGTCTGCCTTTGGATTGTGTGAAGGACTTATTGACAGAATTGTGCGGAACCAAAGATATATACAACTAGAGAAATTTTTCAGGCAGGAGATCGATCTTTGGACACAGCTTGAAAAGTCAATCATCCTGTGGCAAGTCTCTAAGGAATTCAGGAGTTGTAGCTGGAAAGCAGGGGATCAAGGACTGAGTCTGTGGTGGGAAGAGAAGAACTCAGAATTTATGGAGCTGTGCTGGCTTTTCTAGACCTGCCTTCGGGTGTTTGGTGTCACACTGGGATACTATGGGGCTTGTATTCTTGTGTGACTGCCAGCATAACTAATGATCAAGGGAAGGGGACACTTTTGTCCAAGACCACTGCTAACTACTAGTCCTGTCAACTCATTCTGTATGTAATAGTCAAATTCAGTGTGAAAGGCATGTTTGGTGTGGTAGCCGGAACCCAAAATTCAGAAAAATCTATTAATATCTTTGACCATTTACTTATACAAATCATTCAACTCCCTTTCATGGAAAGTGGTAAAGTCCATCAGGAAATTGGCAGTTAGTTACAAAGTAGAAAGCACACAGGCATAACTAGAATTTTCTGATGGTTTGAAGTACTATGAGTGTAGCCCCTCTCTGACAATATTTAGATATTGGATACATACTTGAAGGGGAAAAACAGATTTGAGTCCCATTGTTGGTGATTTTGCTCAAATGGTATTTATTTTTTTAAGATTTTATTTATTTATTTGTCAGAGAGACAGAGAGAGTATAGGGAGACAGAGTGGCAGGCAGAGGCAGAGGGAGAAGAGGCTCCCTACGGAGCAAGGAGCCAGATGTGGGACTAGATCCCAGAACACTGGGATCTTGACCTGAGCTAGTGGCCACCAAGGTATCCCTTAAATGGTATTAATTTTTAAGTATAGATAATAACACTAGCTCTCACATTCCCCCTAGGATCACTGTGAGGATCAAAATCAAAATAATATTGATGAAACATTTTGTAACTGATAAAGTTCTATAAAATATGAATGCTAATTGGTTGTTTCAATATTTCTTGATATATTGTTATTCTGGGGAAGTGTCAATTCATGAAGTCAGAGAATTGCTAGAAATTAGCCCCTTTTGACAAGGAAGGAAAAATACACTTAACATAATTAAAAAATGTTTTTCAGTGTCGTAGTTTGAAGTTTTAATTCAGTCTTTGACTTTGCAGCAAAACATTTTGAGAGGGAACCTCAAGAGGCAGAGGATGTTTACATTCGAACAGTTAAGTCACTGAGAAACAAAATAAAATAGACAAAATATCGAAACAGAAGCCCTGTTAAGGTCCTTGGCTTCAAGGAGCTTGTGACCCAGGGGCAGCTGCACCGTATAAAGGAAGCTCAGCAATGAGCAGTGACAAAGGTTGGGATGAATGGTTAAAAGAGACCTCTTTTCCTGTTGTTCCCTTTGTGTGTTTCAGTTCTCTCCTTTCTGAGATGTCTTTTTGAGAAATGGCATCTCTGATATCACCACTGTTAAAATATCACTTCATATTATTATAGGTAAGATCTCTCACAGATTATATCATCAGAGAAAGTCACTGTATTGAAAACTTCATTTAAAGTCTACTGTTCTTCACAATACTACCATTCAAATAAAACAAGTAAGTTAATGCCATCCACTCCCTTTGCAAATATCCGTGCACCTGCTTTGTGCCACACAGTCTTCTAGCCACTGGAGATGTGTTAGTGTTGAAAACCAGCAAAGATCCTGCCCTTGTGGATTACAGACTAGCAGCAGTCTGACAATAAACAATAAATAAAAGAAGTATGAAAGGTTGTAGTATCTTAGAAGATGATATTCTCTGAAGAAAACAGGGCAGAATAAGGGGGATTGGAATGTACTGGTGGAGAGGTATATAGTTTCCAAGTGAGCGGTCAGGGAGGCCTCCCTGAGAAGGTGACATTTGGTCAGAGACCTGAAACAGGTGGGGAGAAAGACCATTCCCAGTGGGCACACCTGTCTAAGTAGAGGGTGCAAAGTGGAGTGTACCCGCATGTCTGCAGGGTAGGAGACGGATGGCCAGAGGAGAGGCAGTTGGCAGATAACCTTTGCAATGCTGCTCAATATTAAACAAAATTATTTTGCAGTACTTTGTATTTCATTGAAAGCTTCTTTAGAGTAGACCTTAGTTAATTACTTCTAACCTGAGCCTCATCCTAGACTGTTAAGAGCTGGAAGGAACTTGAGATGCTGTATTATTGCTGTTCTTTCATTTTATGGGAGAAGCAGCTCAGGTCCACTGAAATAATTGGCTACATAGTGGCTCAGTTGGTAAATCTTAGTGTTTGCAGAGATCGTTGTGGTAATGAGAAAAAGAAAATATTTTCTAAAAATATTGTGAAGAACATGCAGAAATTTTCTTTAAAGTTTGTAAATGTTTAGCTCCTTAAAATTTTTATTTTTATGTGGCAAAATATATACAGTATAAAATTTTCCATTTTAACCATTTCTAAGGATACAATTCACTGATATTGATTATAGCCACAATGTTGTCAACCATACTCAACAATACTGAGCAGAAACTCAGTATTCATTAAACAGTAACTCCCCATTTTCCCCTCCCTCCAGTCCCTTTAATAACCTCTTAGTCTTGCTGTCTCCATGAATTTACTTATTCTAGGTATTTCTCATATGTGAAATCATACAATATGTATCCTTTTGTGTCTGGCTTCTTTTGCTTAGTATATTTTTGGAGGGTTCATCCCTGCTGTAGCAAATATTAGAACTTCATTTCCTTTTAGGGCTGAATAATATTCCATTTTCTACACATACCATATTTGTTTATTCATTGAGTTGTTTTGACATTGAGCTGTTTTTTTAACCTTTCATCTACTGTAGATAATTCTGCTGTGAACATTGGTGCACAGTTCTCTTGAGTCCCTTTTTCCAGTTTTTTTGGTATCTATATATCCATTTTTGTATCTATGTCTGTAACTATATTTTGTGTATACATATATACACACACACATGCATATGGATAGAGATAGATAGATCAATCTATTGAAGGGGAGAGAGAGAGAAGAATGGCTGCGTCATAAAGTGACTCTATGTTTAACTTTTGGAAGAACCATCAAGCTGTTTCCCACAGCAGCTGCACCATGTTGCATTCCCAGCAGCGATGCCCAAGGGTTCCAATTTGTTCCTGTCCTTGTTGGCACTTGTTTTCTCAGTTTTTTGTTTGTTTGTTTTGTACTATAGCCAGCCTAGTATGTGTGAAGTAGTGTCTCACTGTGGTTTGGGTTTACATTGCCCTAACGACTAAGGATGTATGGAGCATCTTTTCATGTGCCTGTTGGCTATTTGTAGAACTTCTTTGGAGAAATATCTATAGACATCTTTTGCCCATTTTTAAGTTGTGTTGTTTGTCTGTGTGTTGTTGAGTTGTAGGAGTTCTTTATATATCCTGAATAGTAAGCCCTTAATATATATAATTTGCAAATCCTTTCTCCCATTTTATGTGTTATCTTTCCACTCTCCCCTCTCTTTTTTCCCCATGAAGTTATGTTTATTTAAATTGTTTTAAAATATTAAGCCAATGAGCTAATTAAAATATACAGGGTTTCAACATTTGAAAGAATCTTCTTCAGAGCATTTGCTCAATATTTTTCTCAGAAATAGTTGTATAGAACCCTTATATTAATGACTATTCCAGCTAAAATTTTTACAGCATTTTTTATGTGCCTATTGATTTACATGGACTGTCTTATTTAGTCTTTTTTTTTTTTTAAAGATTTTATTTATTTATTTGACAGAGATCACAAGTAGGCAGAGAGGCAGGCAGAGAGAGAGAGGAGGAAGCAGGCTCCCTGCAGAGCAGAGAGCCCGATGTGGGGCTTGATCCCAGGACCCTGGGACGAAGGCAGAGGCCTTAACCCACTGAGCCACCCAGGCACCCCCCTGTCTTATTTAGTCTTAATGATAGACTTATGTGGAAGGAAGTCACGATTATCTTCCCCATTTTCACAAGAGTAGTCCCTCTCTTTTTTAATGAAGACTTTAATTTTTTAGAGCAGTTTTAGCTTCATGGCAAAACTGAGACAGAATTCTCATATACCCTCTGTACCTTACTCTGCCCCTACCCATGGGTACTCCTCAATGATCAGAATTCCCTATGAGAGTGCTACAGTTTTTACAGTTGAATAACCTATATTGACACATCATTATCACCCCAAATTCATTGTTTACCTCAGGGTTCAGTCTTGGAGCTGTACATCCAAGTGGGTTTGGACAAATGTGTAATGACATTATCCATCATTATAGTATCATGTAGAGTATTTTCATTACCCTAAAAATTCTCTCTGCTTCTTGTGCATTGTCCAACTAAAGTGTAATTATATTATGGAACCATCTCTCTGTGGCTCAAGATCATCACATACTAGAGAGGAAGACAACACAGGCTTCACTTTTCTTGGTTCAGATTAAATACTGTGTGTTTGTGGGTAGTTCTTTTTCACAGTCAACAACTGCCCGTTCTCAGCCGTCTCTCACATTGGTGATAGGACCTCTTCTGCATGTCACAGTGATTTTTCTAGGCCTTTCGGGAGAAGGTTTGAGAACTATCTCCACCTACCCACCACCCCCAGTGCCTTCCACCGAGAGCACAGATACCCTATGCCTTCAGAGGCATGGCGTTGAGCAGTAGCAGCCAGTTTTAGTCTTTCCTCAGTGCTCTTTGTTCCCCATCATGACCATTGGCTAGCGCAGCCCTTGTCTCTCTGAAATAACTCCTGCTCACAAGGTCTCTGCTTGGAAGGGCCAGACGGGGGGCTATAGGCTGAGCCTTGTGCGGTGACTTGGTTTCTCTCTTGCCCGTGCTTCTTTTTCCGCAGCTGTTGAGGCAAAGCGTGGAGAGCCGTGTGCGGTAGAAGGGGACAGTTATGGGATTGGATGGCTGTAGGCTCTGAGACCCACTTCGTTTCTTCACTTTCACCCTGAAGACTTCTTACTGTCCCCTTTTCAGGTGCCGTTTGCCTCCCCTCCTCCTCCTCTTTTTTTTTTTTTTTCCCTCTTCTTTTTAATTTTCCCACCTCTGGGCTCTCATCTCACATCATTTTGTTTCTATATTTAGCTGACCTTCTTAGAATGATTTTCACCAAAAACAAAAACAATTTTTCCTGTGTCGGTGGCTCCATTCAGCACAAAGCTGTGTTAATGAGAATACTTAATTGCTTCCCATCCTGAATATTCTGTTTAATTGAGGATGTTTCTTTGTAGTCAGCCTTCTGCTTTAGGGACTCTGGTTTACTGGAACCCTCTAGTATTGGAATAGGGAAAAAATATACTGCCTTAAAACCCTGTCAGCCCTTGAGCACCTGGCAACAAATTACCGCCGAGGAGTGCCAAAGACCTGAGAATTAGACTTGCCTAAGTGTCTAGTTATTTATGGTTCACTTTCTTCCATAAAGAATGGGAAGTACCATATAAAAGTATGTACAAGAGGATAAAATAAATAGTTGAGATAATCAGGACAAAGAGGAAATAAGGATAAGAAAATAAAACTGGGCCAAGAGTCACACGGAGAAATGTACCCTGAACACTTGTACAGTTGTAGAGGTGACCCGCAAGGTTGGCTCTAACCTTCCATGGGCCAGACTAAGGAGAACATTATGACCAATTATGTAACTCATGGTATCGTTAAAGTGAAAAATAATCCATTTGTTCAGGGGAAAGAAGCTTATTCCATCTTCTTAAATCTGAAATCAGTTTAGTCAATGACATCTCCTAGGGAAGACTATGTGATACGGTGATCAGCATCGTGGTCAGAGACGTCTGGTGTCTTACTAATGTCCTAGTAGGAAAGCACAGTGCAGGGCGCAATTCAGAAGAAGCTGTTCTAGATGGGACCAAAACAAAGTGTTTCAAAGGCAAAATTTGGTACAACTCAGCAAACAGATGCCACATCCTTTCTTGCAAATCTCCACAGTAATTGATTGTCACAAGTAGGCTTCTCCATAAGAATAATTGTGAGACTTGAGTGTGGCAAAAGGAAACTTGAGGCCTGTTTCTGCTCCCTAATGAAGAGCTCATCCTTTACCAAGGTGGTTAGGATTCCAGGTGTTTGCTGTAATGGCTCCCTCACTGCTCGTAGCCTCGAGACCTCCCATTAGAGTCAGTCTCCTATCTTCAGAAGAGGTTCTTCACTTGTCCCCACTGACAGCGAGGTGAAACTGATGCCCCTGAATCATGTACACTGTGGATTTTTGTAGATCATGATCCTAAACTCATATATCGGTAACCTTTGAAATGTTTTCCTTAGGAATTTTTATGTAGTCAGTCATGTATCTACAAATAACGACAGTTTTACTTTTTTCTTTCCAATTGGTTAATCTGTTTTTTTGTTTTTGTTTTGCTCCCCCTTTCTGAATGGACATACTCTTGTCTTCAAGCAGGTCCTGAATGCAAAGCAACTAACTGGTCTTTCACTGTTGAGTATTGTATTAGCTCTTGGGTTTTTTGTTTTGTTTTGTTTTTTCTGTTTTTTGTTTTTAATTTTAATTTTTTATTTTTTTAAATTAACATGTTATGTATTATTAGCCCCAGGGGTACAGGTCTGTGAATTTCCAGGTGTACACACAACAGTACTCACCATACCACATACCTTCCCCAATATCAATAACCCCACTACCCTCTCCCTACCCCTGCCCCAGCAACCCTCAGTTTGTTTTGTGAGATTAAGAGTCTCTTATGGTTTGTCTCCCTCCCGATCCCATCTTGTTTCATTTATTCCTTTCCTACCCCCCAAACCCCCAACATTGCCTCTCAGTTTCCTCATATCAGGGAGACTGTATGATAATTGACTTATTTCGCTAAGCATAATACCCTCTAGTTCCATCCATGTCATCGCAAATGGCAAGATTTCATTTCTTTTGATGGCTACATAGTATTCCATTGTGTATATATATACCACATCTTCTTTATCCATTTATCTGTTGATGGACATCTAGGTTTTTTCCATAGTTTGGCTATTATGGACATTGCTGCTATAAACATTCAGGTGTGTGTGTCCCTTTGGATCACTACATTTGTATCATTAGGGTAAATACCCAGTAATGCGATTGCTGGGTCACAGGGTAGTCTATTTTCAACATTTTGAGGAACCTTCATGCTGTTTTCCAGAGTGACTGCACGAGCTTGCATTCCCATCAACAGTGTAGGACTGTTCCCCTTTCTCTGCTTCCTCGCTATCATCTGTCATTTCCTGACTTGTTAATTTTACCCATTCTGACTGGTGTGAGGTGATATTTCACTGTGGTTTTGATTTGTATTTCCCTGATGCCAAGTGAAGTGGAGCACTTTTTCATGTGTCTGTTGGCCATCTGGATGTCTTCTTTGCAGAAATGTCTGTTCATGTCCTCTGCCCCTTTCTTGATTGGATTATATGTTCTTTGGGTGTTGAGTTTAATAAGTTCTTTCTAGATTTTAGATACTAGCCCTTCATCTGATACGTCATTTGTGAATATCTTCTCCCATTCTGTCAGTTGTCTTGTGGTTTTGTTGACTGTTTCCTTTGCCGTGCAAAAGCTTTCGATCTTGTTGAAGTCCCAATAGTTCATTTTTGCCTTGCTTCCCTTGCCTTTGGCTATGTTTCTAGGTCGAAGAGGTTGCTTTCTGTGTCCTCCTTAAGGATTTTGCTGGATTCCTTTCTCAGATTGAGGTCCTTCATCCATTTTGAGTTTATTTCCGTGTGTGTTGTAAGGAAATGGTCCAGTTTCATTTTTCTGCATGTGGCTGTCCAATTTTCCCAACACCATTTGTTGAAGAGGCTGTCTTTCTTCCATTGAACATTCTTTCCTGCTTTGTCAAAGATTAGTTGATGATAAAGTTGAGGGTCTATTTCTGGGCTTTCTGTTCTGTTCCATTGATCTATGTGTCTGTTTTTGCGCCAGTACCATACTGTCTTGATGATGACAGCTTTGTAATAGAGCTGAAAGTCTGGACTTGTGATGCCACCAACTTTGACTTTCTTTTTCAACATTCCTCTGGGTATTTGAAGTCTTTTCCAGTTCCATATACATTTTAGGATTATTTGTTCCATCTCTTTGAAAAAAAATGATGGTATTTTGTTAGGGATTGCATTAAACATGTAGATTGCTTTAGGTAGCATAGACATTTTCACAATACTTGTTCTTCCAATCCATGTAGCTATTGGTTTTTTTATTGTGTCTTTTATCAGATTAAAGAAATGCCCGGTGTTCCTTATTTGCTGAGAATTTTTATAATGAATGGAACTTAGATATTTTCAACTGCTTTTCCTGCATCTACTGAATGATCATGTGTTTTCTTTTTTAATCTGCTTTTTTGAAGAATTATGTTGAGTGATGTTTGTATGTTGAGCCAACCTTGCATTCCTAGGATAAATCAAGTCCTGACGTCATGTCCTCTTCATGAATTTCTGGATGCAGTTTGTTAATATTTTGTTAAAGGTGATTTGTTTTCTCTGTTCATGATGCATATTGGTTTAAAGTTTTCTTTTCTTGGAATGTCTTTGGTTTTGGTATAAGGGTAATCCTGGCATGAAATTTCATTATTCTCTACTTTCTGGAAGAATTAGTATTATTTCTTTCTTCACATTGTGATAGAATTCATAGTAAAAGCCATCTGGTCCTCAGGTTTTCTTTGTGGGAAAGTTTTTCATTATATATTCAGTATTTTTAATTGATATAGGTTATATGTTCTTTTTAATTGGCTTTGGTAGATGAGGTGGGGGTTTTTTTGTTTGTTTTGTTTTGTTTTGTTTCGTTTTTAGGAATTTTTCCATTTTGTATGGATTATTGAATAGTTGTTGAATTCACTTGTGTAAGGTTATTCATAATATTCTTTCTAGTCCCTCATTATCTTTTTAATGTCTCTAGTATCTATTTTTAGTGAGGTCCTATCCTTTGTTTCTGACATTGTTAATTTGTATCTTCTCTTTTTTTCTTTCTTTTTTTTCCTTATTAGTCTGGCTGGCAATTTATCAATCGTATTGATATTTTTTAACAGCCTTTGGCATACATAAAGAGTGGACTATTACTCAGTCATAAAAAAGAATAAGACCTGGCCATTTGTGGCAACATGGATGGACCCAGTGGTGAAATAAGTCAAACAGAGAGAGCTTTTATCTTTTTTATGACTAAGCAATGTTTCATTCCAAAGAACCACCTGTTCTTTGTTCATTCATCTGTTGATGGACACTTGGGTTGCTTCCATATGTTGGCTGCTATAAATAATGCTATAATAAACATAGAGGTGCAGATATCTTTTTGAATTGTGTTTTCTTTTTTTGGCGGGGGGGATTCCCAGTGGTGAAATTACTAGCTAGGTTGTATGGTATTTCTATTTCTCATCTTTTGAGGAACCTCCATACTATACTGTTTCTCACAGTGGCTGCACCAATTTACATTCCCAGCAACAGTGCATGAGCCTTCTTTTTTTCCACATCCTTGCCAGCACTTGTTACTTGCCTTTTTGATTCCAGCAAATCCCATGTGATTACATGTGGAATCTAGAAAACAAAACAAAGAAATAAACAGCAGAAACAGATCCATAAATACTGAGAACAGACTAATGGTTGCCAGCTGGAAAGGTAGTTAGAGGGTGGGCAAAACAGGTGACAAGGTGTGGGGGATGCAGGCTTCCAGATATGGAAGAAGTCACAGGGTTAAAGACACAGCAAAGGGAATATAGTTGATGATAACTGCAATCATGTTGTATTGTGACAAATGGTAGCTTCAATTGTGGTGAGCATACCACCACATAATGGAGGTGTGGAATCATGATACTGTCCATCTGAAACTAATGTAACATTGTGTATCAACTGTGTGTCAGTTTTAAAAAATTCTTTTAAACCAGCTTTTGTTGTCATCAGTTTTCACTATTGTTTTTCTCTTTATTTTGTCACTTAGGTTATCTTTATTTTTTCCTTATTTTGCTTAGTTTGGTCTTAGTTTTCTTTTTCTAGTTTTGTAAGGGAGTAGATCAATGATTTGACACTTTTCTTCTCCTCTGACATATGCCTTTAATGCTATAAGTTTCGTTTGAATCATAGCTTTAGATGCATCCCATACATTGTTATGTGTTGCATTTTAATTTGTATTCGCTTCGGTGCATTTCCTAATTTTTCTTGTGAGATTTTTCTTTGCATGTTGGTCTATTTAAAAGTATGTTGTTAAATTTCCCGATATTTGGGAGTTTTTCCGGATAGTTTTATACTGTTAACTTCTGATTTATTTTCACCTTGGGGATGGGTCATTCCCTGTAAGTATTTTGAGATTTGTGTTGGCAAAAGACCCATCTGCATTTGAAAAGACCATGAACTCTGTTGTTGAGCAGTGTCATGTGCATAATTTTTATATGTGGCAAAATTAACAACCTGGGATGTAGTGGAAATTTTTTTGAAAGTTCTTCCAACTTTTTCAGACCAGTGCTTCTCAATCTGTCTGTAACACGCTGAATACTAGTTTTTCCCTTTGTCTTTATGATTGCCTTGATGCCAAGTGATAAACAGAGATGCTAATTTTTAACTTACAATGAAGCATTTTCCCAGTGGACCTTGCACATCAAATCTTAAGGTTTCCTGAGAAGTCAAGCTCAGATATACTGAATGGGGATCTCTGGAACAATTTTAAGCTGCTTTTTGTGTTTTAGAAAGAGAATAAATGCAAAATAAAATTAAGAACAAATATGACTCATTCATTGTTCTACCCTTATACATGTCTAGTGGTGACAGTGTCCAAATTTATGTTTTAGAAAGAGAATTGGTGGCACTAGCACAGATGGAGCAAATAGGGAGACAGACGGTGACAACTTGGGTGTTTCTTGGAAGAGCCCAGGTGAGAGATGTTTATGGAAGGCGCAAATCTGTAGCGACAATTAGACTAGAAAGAAGGGATAGTTTTGAGAGAGGTTTTAAATATAATTTAAACGTCTATATCTGAAATGAGGTAATGTTAGAGTTAAAATTTACTCCCAGGTTTCTGCCTTGAATAACTAGATGGAAGATGATCCCACTCATCGTAAAGTAGAAAAATCAGATGAAAAACAGTAGTTGGTTGGGAGAAGGAGTGTTACATAGCTTTGGCTTAGGACTGTTTGCTCTATATGTAGGATGAGCAATGCGATGAATAATGTGGGATGGGATGGCTTTAGGATGGATGTGATATTGTGACATAATTGATACTCTGGCATATACAGGGTACTAGGGTATAGGGGACTCATCTTATTTTAAGCTTAATTCCTGATCCCTCCTAAGTGAAACCTTATCTAGTTTTTATTTGCGTTTCCATAATGGGAAATGTTTACAATAAAAGGCAAACCCAGATGTTTTAACAATGTCTGGTTAGCCCTTGTTGAATAACAAACTACTTCAAAGTTAATGGCATAAGAGAGCCACCATTTTATTATTCTGTGATCACAAATTTGGATGGCACATAGTGGGGATGGTTTGGAAATGGTGTGAGAGAACGAAAGAGACCACTCCTAGCTATAAAAGGGGGACATAGAAATCCATTTTTACTAATCATGATTATCCTGAAAGTTTAGCCCCAGTGTGACACAAGAGGAGTACTTTGTTCTTACAACCTCTTAAACAGAAAAGACATTGCTGTATTTTACCTAGTAACAAAAATCTCTGTTGTCTGAAATATTTCTTGTCACTCTTTAAGGAGGCACGTAGTGTGAAGTCTCCCTATCTCTCTCCTCCAGGTGCCCAGTTCTTTCCCACCCTCCCCCAGATTAAGAAACAAAAGAAAACAACATCAGGCAGCTGCTGCTTTGAGTTTTTTAAATCTTTCAGAGATTCTTTATAACATGCCATTGTGTGGACATGGCCTAGTTTATTTAATCAGTTCCCTAGTGATGGACCTTGGGTTGTTTGCAGTCTTTTGCTTTTATAAGCAATACCCCAGCAAGAGGCCTTACACATTCATAATTTCCCATAAGTAGGATGCATTCCCGTAGCTAGAAGAATAAGGTGGTCTATGCATCTGTAACTTTGATAGCTACTGCTGTATTCTTCTCCTTAGGTCAGTGGGTTAAAAACCCAGTTGTGAATGGAATACTATGCAGCCATCAAAAGAAATGAAATCTTGCCGTTTGTGATGATGTGGATGGAACTAGAGGGTTATCATGCTTAGTGAAATAAGTCAAGCGGAGAAAGACAACTATCATATGATGTCCCTGATATGAGGAAGTGGAGATGCAACATGGGGGGTTAAGGGGGTAGGAGAAGAATGAATGAAACAAGATGGGATTGGGAGGGAGATAAACCATAAGTGACTCTTAATCTCACAAAACAAACTGAGGGTTGCCGGAGGGAGGGGGGTTGAGAGAAGGGGGGTGGGGTTATGGACATTGGGGAGGGTATGTGCTATGGTGAGTGCTGTGAAGTGTGTAAACTTGGCGATTCACATACCTGTACCCTAGGGGATAAAAATATATTATATGTTTATTAAATAAAAAAAAAAAAACAGTTGTGAGCCTACGAGTTACGCAGAGAGTGCTTGTGTTCCCTTGGCTTTGCTATCAAGTATAGGAACAGTTCTATTTATTTAGCTAATCTGATATGTAAAATATTTTTTTACTTTTTTTTTGCATTTTTTTAAAGATTTTATTTACTTATTTGACAGAGAGAAATCACAAGTAGACGGAGAGGCAGGCAGAGAGAGAGAGAGAGGGAAACAGGCTCCCTGCTGAGCAGAGAGCCCGATGCGGGACTCGATCCCAGGACCCTGAGATCATGACCTGAGCCAAAGGCAGCGGCTTAACCTACTGAGCCACCCAGGCGCCCCCTTTGCATTTTTCTTAACTAAACTTTTTATTTGCTTAAAGGTAATTTTTCTTTCCATTTCTATGAATGTCTTCATAGTCTTCATCCATTTAAAAATTTAGATTGTTCGGGCACCTGGGTGGCTCAGTCAGTGGAGCATTTGGCACTCCACGCTCAGTGTGGAGTCTGCCTGCTGTAGGTTCTCTCTCTCCCTCTGCCCCTCCCCCCACACCCTCTTGCTCTCAGATAAATAAATCTTTTTTAAAAAAATTAGATTGCTGCTTTTTTTCTTACCTACTTTTAGGGCTCTTTGTTATTCTTGGTTTTGCTTTAGAATAGGGTTAAAAGAACAGAGTATGAACATTTTTAAGGATCTTGATATGTGTTGCCATGTTGTTTCCAAATTGTTGTAAAAATAAATGGTGTAACCAGCAGCGATGAGGACACTAAAACCACCCACTGCAGACAGAATATGCTAGAACCGTACCACCAGGACTGTAATTTTCAAAATAATCTTCTTTAAGTAGATATAAAAAGTCGATCATGATTATATTGAATTTCATGTCTTTAGTCACCAACCGTTTTTTAAGACCTCATGTATCAGTATGAATTATTCTAAAATACTTTGCCTCACACTTTAGCTGCTCTTTTAGGCACCTGATCACAGGGTCAGGGGCCATACACACTTTTTTGTGACCTCACTGTGTGGTTAAATATCCCTCTCCCCTCCTCCTCACCAGAGTGTTCATTCGTACTCAGGAACAGGTGCAATCAGCCAGCCACTCTCTTTTCTTTCATATACACTTTCTCTCCTACTACTGAGCCATTCTGTCTCTCTGTATCATTTGCTTTTGCGATCTCATTTTGGCGATTTTAATTCATTCAGCTTTTAAACAAACCATTTGAAGAGGTTCATCTCCTGCGTGGCTTCAATTATATGTTTATCTTTGTTGTTGTTTTTTTTTTAGGTAGGACACCAGGTAGGTAGGACACCAGGTAGGACACCCAGGGCAGAAATGGATCCTCTCCTCTCTTACCTGCCTCAACCTCGAACCATCTGTGTTTCCAGAAACTGCTCCTAACCATTGCATGCTGCACTGTCACCTTTTTTTTATTAAAGACATTCCTTCAGTCTGGAATTTTCTTTTACCTCTCTCCAAATCTTGGATGCATAGTCGTTTTCTTTTGCTGGGTAACAAGTTAACCTCATACCAATGGATTAAAACAACATAAATTTATTATGTTACATTTCCTTGCATCAGAAGTCCAGGTGCTGGGTCCCCTGCTCTGGGTCTTCATAGGTGGGAATCAAGGTGTCAGAAAACTATGTCCTCTTCTGGAATTCAGGGTCCTCTTCTGAGCTCTTTCACACTCTTGGGAGAATTCATTTCCTTGAGATTGTAAGAGTGGAGGTCCCATTTCTTGCTGATGGCCAAGGCCTCCCCCAGCTTCTAAAGGCCTCCCTCAGGGCCTAGCCACATGGCCTCATTTCTGTGAGCTGGTTTGCTCAGAGGGACCCGCATATAAAGTCACCTGATCATTCAGTTCTTGGGGCCACCCACACTCAGAGGGAGGGAATTACATAGGGCAGGCATGTTAGGAGTGAAATCTTGAGGCTGTTTGTAGCCTTCCCAGGATCCTACTCCCCCTTAGTGTCCAGCTGAAATTATATTTCAACTTTATGTAAACTTTTTCACAAGCCCTTTCCGTAAGCTTTTTCTGGAGTATGAATTGCTCCCTTGCTTCTTCACACAGCGCTTTGTGTTTGGTCTTACTCTGCTTCAATAAGCGAAATAAACCCTTCAAGTTCATGGCATTGCTGTAATGTAAACAACACACCTTGCCTTTGGAGTGAGTGGTACTAGATAAGTACCTTGGCTTGCTTGCTCTCTGTATTGCTGAGGCAACTCTTATTAAGGGTGAGGGTTATTTTGTATGAAATTGAGGGTTCTTTCTGAATATTAACAGTCCATTCTGGCATGTTTCAAACATACCTGCCCATCTAATAAGCCTTGTAGGGACAAGAGACGATCTTCTCTCTCTCCTCTGTAACCTGCACATAGTAGGGCAAATGTTCAAATCAGGGCAAACAAGGTTTACTCAGAGGCAGAAACCAGGGCTTTAAAGAGCCTGGAATATAATTCTAAGTGAAACAGTATGAGAGACAGCGTGACTCCGGAGTGCTTCAGTGCAGTAAGTGACTGAGGAATGTGGGAAGCATGAGAAACGTAAGACGGGGACCCTCATGGAGGCCTCCACAGCCCCTCCCCAGTGCCTTGCCCCCAGTGGGCACTCAACCAGTAGTACTGGTTACTTATCAGCAAGTAGCATTCACCTGTGAAGTCTTTATATTTTCTAAATCCGTTTCGTTTTGTTTTCCTAATTGTAGCGGGTGCTCATGATCGGATCGGTTGGGCCTTTGGCCTAGGACTGGAAAGACTGGCCATGATCCTCTATGACATCCCTGACATCCGCCTCTTCTGGAGTGAGGATGAGCGTTTCCTGAAGCAATTCCGTGTGTCAGATATCGACCAGCATGTGAAATTCCAGGTAAAGTGACTTGAAGAATATGATAATAATAACAACAACAGTTTTTAAGAACTGAAGTGGTCATATGTTTGAAAAGGAACTTGTGGAATTTAAAAGTCATGTGTATTTGAAAAGAAGTTTTTTTAACAAGATTTTTTTATTTGAGAGAGAAAGCATGAGCAAGAGAGCGGGAGAGAAGATGACCAGGGCAGAGGGATTGAGAGACAGGGAGAAGCAGACTCCCCTCTGAGCAGGGAGCCTGATATGGGACTCAGTCCCAGGACCCTGGGATCGTGACCCGAGCTGAAGGGAGACATTTAACTGACTGAACCACCCAGGCATTCCTTGGAAAGAAGTTTTAAATAGAGGTCCATAAAGACACAGGAGTTCATAAACCATCAGAAATAACATGCAGAAAAATAAGAGATTTATCAAGCTTTTAGTCTGAGCAGAGAACTAACTTTGGGCTTTGTTAATTACCATTTTATTGTTATGAAGTGGCCATCTCTGATAATACATTTCAAGTTTAGTTTTTCTGATAATAATGCAGACACATTGGCTTTCTTATGATTAGTATTTGCAGTGTGTTTTCCTTATTCATTTTCTTCTTTCTTTTTTTTTTTTTTTAAGATTTTATTTATTTATTTGACAGGCAGAGATCACAAGTAGACCGAGAGGCAGGCAGAGAGAGAGGAAGGGAAGCAGGCTCTGCACTGAGCAGACAGCTCAATGCAGGGCTCGATCCCGGACCACACCCTGTGTAAGAGCATCATAGTAACAGTTGCACTTAGTGGCTAACACTCATTCAGGCCTCACTCTGTTCAGTATTCTGAGTACTCACTCAGTGTTCCATATTCCAAAGACCTTATGTGCCTTGATGTAGTCCTCTTAATAACCCTCTGAGTTTAGGTACGATTATTCTTTGCACTTTAGAGTCGGGGAAATGGTTGAGAGACAAAGCACAAGCAAGGGGGGTGAGCAGCAGGCCGAGGGAGAAGCAGGCTGCTCTCTGAGCAAGGAGCCTGATGCGGGACTCGATCCCAAGACCCTGTAATCAGGATTTAAGTTATTCTAACAGTTCCAAAAATTGGTGTACAGCTTCTAGAAAAATAAGGCATTGAGTGAAATTATCTGGTTTATTAACTTACTGATAGCAAGCTGCTTGTGTTAATACTTCTCAAACTTCAGCGTGGAAATGAGTCAACTGAGAGTCTTGTTAAAATGCAGATTCTGATTTAGTGTGGCTGACCCTGCATTTTTATGAAATTCCCAGACGATGCATACGATCTGGGTCCACGGACCATACTCTGAAGCTATGGAAGGATGTGGACCAACTCATCTTACTTGTCAGAGCCTCAGCAACCTCACCTGTAAAAGGAGACGATGAAGTGAAATAGTCTGCCCAGGTGATTAAACTCACTGCTTCCTCCAGTGCAGTATAGATTTTGGTTTAGTATAACTGACGTGGAAAACAGAGGCAGAAGAAAAATTATCACATTTCCTTACTACTTGCAGCCCCCTGACAAGTCCTCGAAACAGGCAGAGCCACCTTCCCTAGGAACTCAGCTGCCTTAGTGTTAATGCTTTATTAAGGGCAAAAGGCAATCTTAGCCCAACCCCAGGCTCCTATAAGTCTAAATTCACATAAAAAAATTCCTTTGGAAACTTCCTTTATCTCTTCCTCCCAAGATGCATATTGACAATTATCCCCCAGCAGATGACCCACTGGTAGATATCTGAAGGGTCTCAAATGACCTTTTCCAAACAATAGCTCATCCCCCTCAGGATCCTGGAAACTTTATTTCTAAAATACCTGGGAGGCTTACCTATGCCCATGGATCCTGTCCCTGTGCTTTCATAAAACCACCTTTTTTGCATTACAGACGTCACAAAAATTCTTTTTTGGCCATTGGCTTCAAACCCTAACATCTTTCCTACTATTACAATAAGTAGATCCATGAGTTATCATTCCTTTGAACTAATCTTGAAACTCTTCTTTCTTCTTGCACTGTGAATTTCAGTTGCAATCCTTTAACACTTTTGTATTTATGACCTGGCGAAGGGCTTCCTTTCTGCTTCCTTTCCTTCTCTTTCTCTTCCTTCCCTTCCATCCTTCCTTCCTCCCTCCCTCCTTCCTTTCTTCCTTTCTCTGTCTCTGCCCCTCTCTCATTCATTCGTTTGTTCTTCCATTCATTCATTCATTCATTCTTTTGTATTTGTCAATGTGAGTGGACTGTGTGAATAAACTCATACAGTTTAAATGCACATCTATTTATTTATTTATTTATTTATTTATTTTTAAAGATTTTATTTATTTGTTTGACAGAGAGAGAGATCACAAATAGGCAGAGAGACAGACGGAGAGAAAGATGAGGAGAAGCAGGCTCCCTGCTGAGCAGAGAGCCCTATGCGGGACTCGATCCCAGGCCCCTGGGATCACGACCTGAGCCAAAGGTAGAGGCTTAACCCACTGAGCCACCCAGGCGCCCCTTAAATGCATATTTAAACATTATGTGTAAGGCAGAGATTTGTTTATGTGCTTTGTTTATGAAAAGAAAACAGTAGTACTTAATTTAGGGAAAAAGCCAGGACTAGAGATACAGAGGATGAGGCTGGATGTGCACAGGGTGTGGTGCAGGCCTCAACAGGACAGTGACTGTCAAAGGCATCTCCAAGGTCAATCGTGGGTAGACTGCTGCGGGAAAGTGTGTCAGAGTTTGGCCTTGCTCTCCCTATAGTATGAAGCATCAGCTGGGATGCTTGGGTATATGAAGACTGGCAGTTCCTAGAGGCCAGGGCCTTCCATTTTCCCTTATTGATGTCTTCCAGCAATCCTAGTTCAGTGGTCCATGTATTGTATGTTAATTTGTTTAATACCTTATAATACTCACCAATTGTTGAGTGCTGTGTGCAGGCCGCTGGGCTAAATACTTTGCCAATCTTATAATCTTCATTCATTACAATCTGATGGGGTAGGTACTATCAACTAATTTTATTGGTGATGCAACTGGGGCAGGGAATCACAAGTAACTCAGCCACAGGGACTGTAGTGGTAAGTGACACAGCTAGGATTTCGTCTGCAGCTGACTGCAAAGAGCTCCTGACGGTAAACTCCTGAACTGTTGTCCCTAGACCAAAACACTGTTATCCAATCTGGAAGATGAAGTTGACAGTTCCTGACATCACGTTGTTTCCAATCTAGAAGAAGAGATGGCTTCATCAAGAGATAATTATAAAATAATATAAAGCAAATAACAGAGCTGTATATGTACATGTAGAATTTTGCTGACACTGACCAATGCATGTGGAGGTCAAAATTATCTTCTTCCTTTTTTTAAAAAAATGTTTTTTTACTAGTTTAATTCTCAAAATCCCTCCATGTCTCTCCAGAATTGTATTAGGACTTGAGACTGTGATTACTTGCTAATCTCCATGGCTTGGAATTGCTCCTAGATCTGGTTCTGCTGTCATTATCATAAATGTTGTCTGATAGAGACTTAATGCAGATTATGCAGAGTTTCTTCATTCTATTCCCAAATAAATCCAGCTGTGAGAATCCCATCAGCTTCATGGTGTTGCAGTGTTATGAATGGATCTCTGATTTTTTTCACTATTTCCATATGCATTTTTTCCCAACTCACATGTACACAGAAAACACGTATCTCTTTTTCTAGAAACCGATGTTTACCCCAAGAGACTACAGGTAGACCTCATTTTAGTGTGCTTCGTTTTATTTTATTTCATAGATAACTGCACTTTTTATAAGATGAAGGTCTGTAGCAGCCCTGTGTCCAGTAAATCTGTTGGCTCCATTTTTCTAGTATAATTTGCTTGCTTTGTGTTTTTGTGTCACATTTTGGTACCTCTTACAATTCCTCAAACTTTTTCATTATTACTGTATTTCTGAGGTGCTCTCTGACCAGTGATCTTTGATGTTACTAGTACAGTTGTTTGGGGCACCACAAACCATGCTAAGTCACTGAACTTTGTGACTTTTCATTTTACATTAAAAATGTAGTGTGTCTCCTGTGTGCTCTAGCAACCAGCCAGTCCTCCATTTCTCTCCCTCTCCTCCAGTTCCCTTATGCTCTGAGACACAACAATATTGAAATCAGACCAATTACCCACCCTACAGTGGCCTCCAAGTTTCCAAGTGAAAGGAAAACTTGCACATCTCTCACTCTCAATCAAGGGTTAGAAATGATTAAACTCAGTGAGGAAGGCATGTCGAATGGCAGCACAGGCTGAAAAGTAGGCCCTTTGCCTCGAATAGTTAGCTGACTTGTGAGTGCAAAGAAATGTTCTCGAAGGAAATTAAGTGCCCCTCCAGTGAACACATGAATGGTAAGAAAGCAAAACAGTCTGATTGATGATAGGGAGAAAGTTTGAGTAATCCAAATGAAAGACAACCCGCTGTAACATTTCCTTAAGCCAAAGCCTAATCTAAGGCATGACTCTAACTCTCTTCAATTCTGGGAAGGCTGAGAGAGGTGAGGAAGCTGCAGAAGGAAAATCTGAAGCTAGCAGAGGTTGGTTCCTGAGGTTTAAGGCAGGAAGCCATCTCTGTGACATCAGAGCTCAAGGTGAAACAGCAAGGGCTGATTGAGAAGCTGCAGCAAACCATCCAGAAGATCTCGCTAAGGTCACTAACGAAGGTGGCAGCACTAAACAGCATACGTTTAGTGTAGACCAAACAGCCTTCTATTGGAAAAAGATGCCATACAGGACTTTCATAGCTAGAGAGGAGAAGTCAATGCCTGACCTCAAAGCACAGGCCGACTCTCTTGTCCGTGGCTAATGCAGCTGGTGACTTGAAGTTGAAGCCAATGGTCATTTACTATTCCAGAAATCTTAGAGCCTTTAAGAGTTATGCTAAATCTACTCTGCTTGTGCTCTATAAATGGAACAACAAAGCCTGGATGACAGCATGTCTGTTTGTATCATGGTTTACTGAATATTTTAAGCTCTGTCTTGAGACGTACTGCTCAGAAAGATCCTTTTCAAAATATGACTGCTCATTGACAATGCACCTGGTCACCCGAAGGGTGACAGATATGAACAACAAGATATATGTATGTACTCAGAGATATGTACAATGAGATGAATGTTGTCTTCATGCCTGCTAACATAACATCCATTCTGTACCTCATGGGTCAAGGAGTGATTTTAACTTTCACGTCTTAGTATTTAAGAAATACATTTCATAAGGCTATAGCTGCCATTGATGGTGATTGCTCTGATGGATCTGGGCAAACTGGGCCAGTATTGAAAACATTCTGGAAAGGATTCACCATCCTGAATGCCATTAAGAACATATAAGATTCGTGGAAAATTGTCAAAAAGTCAACATGAACAGGAGTTTGGAAGAAGTTCATTCCTACCCTCATGGATGACTTTGAGAGCTGAGGACTCCAGTGGAGGAAAGAACTGCAGATGTGGTGGAAACAGCAAGAGAACTAGAATTAGAAGTGGAGCCTGAAGATGTGTCATCTCCTAGTAGACTCGAACGGATGAGGAATTGCTTCTCGTGGATAAGCAAAGATAGTGGTTTCCTGAGATGGCACCTACTCCCCGGGAAGACGCTGTGAAGACCATTGAGGTGACAACAGAGGATTTAGACTGTGACTTAGTTGATCAAGCAGCAACTTGAGAGGGTGCGAGGGGGCAAAAGGGGGTGAGAGGGTGGACTCCAATTTGAAAGAAGTTCCACTGTGGGTAAAATTCTATCAAATAGCATCATGTGCTACAGAGAAATCATTTGTGAAAAGAGTCAATCAGTGTGGCAAACTTCACTGATGTCTTATTTTAAGAAATTGCCACAGCCACTCCAGCCTTCAGCAACCACCACCTCGTTGTTGATCGGTAGTCATTGACATGAAGGCAAGACCCTCCACCAGCAAAAAGACTACAGTTTGCTGAAAGCTCAGATGATGATTAGCAATAAAGGTATATACATACAGCAATAAGGTATATACATTGATCTTTTAAAAAGATTTTACTTATTTATTTGACAGACAGAGATCATAAGTAGGCAGAGAGGCAGGCAGAGGGGTGGGCGGAAGGAGGCTCCCCACTGAGCAGAGAGCCCGATGCGGGGCTCGATCCCAGGACCCTGGGATCATGACCTGAGCTGAAGGCAGAGGCTTAACTCTCTGAGCCACCCAGGCGCCCCTATACATTGTTTTTTTTTTTTTAAAGACATAATGCTATTGCACATTTAATAGACCTCAGTATAGTATAAACATGACTATTATATGCACTGGGGAACCAAAAAATTAATTTGACTTGCTGTATTGATATTTGCTTTATTAGGAACCTGTAATAGAAAGAGGTAGAGGAAGATGTGGGGAAGATGACCATCTATAGAACCTGTAATCATTGTTGACTGCAAAATGAGGAGAGATGCAATGAATTAAAGAATGGACAAGTTTGTTTTAGGAAGCATCATAGTGCTTATATGCAAAGTGTTAAAACCTCTCACAAAGTAAGTGTCTTATCCAGATTAACTAGTATTCATATTTTTACCATCACCACCACCATAACTACTACAAAACATAACTCTTCTGAGCACAGAAGCTATAGTCCTCATAATTGCTGGCCCTTCCTGCCCGTAATCTCCATCTTTAGCTTGCTTTGCCTGCATTGGTGGTATGTAATCCCACTCTTACGATACTAGGACATTTCGTTGACCTGCAATCTGTGGAGTCCTCTGGAGAGGACGGTATTGGAAATCTGTATTGGAACCTCTATCCTCAGAGGCCTGTGCATTTATGACTGTTTTTTGGTTTTGTTAAGGCAGGATATCTCGTGATACATCTATATATTTCAAAAACTGCTACCACAGATTTCCTTTTTGTTTAAGGCGCTTTAAAAAAAAAAAATTAAGAATAAGATCTTCAGTGTCTTCTTCCACAGCTCTCTTGTAGTGTAGATTAGAAGGTTGTTTATTATATGACCTTTATATGTACACACATTCAATATCCATATTACGTTTTCTTGGCTATTAACCTTGGAGATTTACAAGAACTTCCTATTTATAGACAACACATTAAACTTCAAATCTTGGCAACATCCATAAAATCTGACAAATTATGTGCAGTATATTTTAGAAATTATCTATCTGACTAGAGGTTTTGGTGTTTTTAAAAAAAGATCTTATGTATTTATTTTAGAGAGAGAGCGAGGGAGAGGGCATGCGCAGGGGTGGGGGGTTGTGGAGGAGCAGATGGAAAGGCAAAGAGAGAATCCCAAGCAGACTGCACTGAGCCTGGAGCCCAGTGTGAGGCCCGATCCCATGACCCTGAGATCATGACCAGAGCTGAAACCATGGGTCGGACCCTGAACCAACTGAGCCACCCAGGCACCCTGAGGAGGTTTTGGTATTTCTGCTTCTGGAAGCAGAGGGATCCATTTATACTATACAGAATCATCTAAACTGGATGCTAAAAGTTAAAATTGTTGAAGTTTTAGAAAAGTTTTCATAATGCTTATGGGTTTCAAACTATCACATCGCACACCTTAAAAGCATATACAATTTTGATTTGTCAGTTATACCTTCATAAAGCTGGAGAGAAGAAGTTAGAGTTTCAAAATGAAATCATCAGGATAGAGACCAGAAACAAGTACCATTTCGAAGGAATTGTCATAGGAAAAAAGAAAATGAGGGGTCAGTTAAACAAGAATGTCAGTAGGTTTTCTCCCCAGGTATGAACATGGGAAGTTATTGTTACAGGATATCAGTAGGGGATGCTTTTGTCTTCAACCAAGAAAAAGCCAATGCAAAATAGTTTAAATAAGAAGAACAGTAGCAAGCATCCCTCAGTGATGCCAGGGCTAGAACCTTGAACGCTTTTCCCCCTCGGGCTGAAAGATGGCGGCAGGAGCACTGAGCATCGCCTCATACAAGATCCAGAAGCAGAAAACACACACCTTTGCTTCCTTTTTTTTTAAGTGTGAGGGAAAGTTTTCCAGAAGTCCTCAACGGTTTATTTGCCTCTTTTCAAGGTAGTTGGAATGGTCTATGAAGGTAGCTTGCTGTTTTCTGATATTTATACTGAGCTCATGTCAATAGGCTTATTTTCTGCATTATTTCACTACCAGCAATGCTGGGTGCTTACAATTAGGCCCGAGACAATGCTGTCTCTTATTACGATAGCCATTTTATGAATGAACTGTCACTTACGGAATGGGATGATGAGGCTGCTAGAAAAGCTATTCCAGCCTAAAACCTACCTTCTGCTGGCGAATGCTTGAAATCATCCCTTAGAGTTTGACCCCTCATCAAATGTGAGATATTCCTTTTGCCTAGAACATGCTGTGGCTTCTCTCCTAGGGTAACTGGTTGGGGTTCACGGGCATATGTACCTATGGAACAATTTTTCTTTATCTCAAATTGAGTATAGAAATCAGGGTCACCATGACCTGTCCAACTATATTAACTGTCTGGGCCAAAGGGGAAGAGAGCTGAAATACTAACCTCAAAGCCATTCAACCTAAGAGCAAGATCCTGGGAGTTGTCAAAGACATAGTAAGTGTTGATTGGAGCCAATTCAAATGGAAAATTAAAGGTTTATATTAATGTTCTGGGGTCCAAGTTGAAGCCACGTAATTCACCTTACTAAATTCTTTAGAAAGGTAAGTGTGGTTGTTGCTGTCTTTGATTTATCTCATCCTGGGCTATTGGAAAAACAAATCTCTTCCCTGTTCCAATTAGAGGCAGGGTCTGCTCCTTCACTCAAAAGGTAAGAGGAGCATTTGGGGTCATCTGAAATGTTAGGACTCAAAGTCAGGCTGTGTTTAGATAGAGAAATGAGAATTACTTTGTGATCACATTATTGTACAGCTTTTCACACTTTGTACCGTTATGTTGATATTCTGTATCTGTAATCTTGTGATCTTGAAAATGAAGAATGGTTAAAGTAAGCAGTAATTTATATAGTGGATGGCGTAATTATTCTTTCTATCACTTGGCCGAGTAATGAATCAAATGTTTTCTTTCAATATGAGAGAAGAATTTATTTTCTGAAGGGCCTCCCTGTGAGCTTTGTAAATGACAATTATGGACCGTAATTCACTACCGAAGATAGTGAATAAGAAATACATGACCCCTGTAGAGTCCGTTTGGCAGATTGTGAACTCCAGGTTAACTGCTCTCTGAGAGCCAGATAGCTCTTTTATATTTATTTTTATTTGTTTCTAAAATGATAAATATTCTAAACATATAAGCATATATTTCTTGATTAGATTTGCTGATAACATAGGACTATGTGCCTTCTTCCCAGCTAAGCTGTTACCTCTCGCAAATATGCTACAATTTTGTCACAGATTCTTCTAGACAGTGAAAGCACCAGAAGTGCATTTGACACACCTAACCCTTCCTGATGACATTCTCTTTCTCTTCCTGCTGTCCTCCCCAGACATGGCCCCTGACTTCAATTTGATATTGGCCATTCTCATGTTATTTTAGATATTCAAAAACAGTTTGTAGGACTGCTTCAAAATGCATATTAAGTGACCAAGATAGTTAAAAAAATAGAAATTCAGGCAGATTTTATGAGGAAATTGAGTGGATTTTAAAATGTATGTAGAAATACAGAGGGCCAGGAATGGCCAGATACCTAAAGTGGGAGGATTTGCTTAATCTGATGTCATGTCATTTTTTTTCTTTTTTTTTTTTTTTTAAAGATTTATTTATTTATTTGACAGAGATCACCAGTAGGCAGAGAGGCAGGCAGAGAGAGAGAGGAGGAAGCAGGCTCCCTGCTGAGCAGAGAGCCCGATGTGGGGCTCCATCCCAGGACTCTGGGATCATGACCTGAGCCGAAGGCAGAGGCTTTAACCCACTGAGCCACCCAGGCGCCCCTGTCATGTCATTTTTAAAAGCTACCATGTGAAATTGGAGGGCAGAGGAACCGTGAGAGACTAGGGACTCTGGGAAACAAACTGGGGGTTTTAGAATGGAGGAGGGGAGGTTGGTGAGCCTGGTGGTGGGTATTAAGGAGGGCAGGGATTGCATGGAGCACTGGGTGTTATACACAATGAATCTTGGAACACTACATCAAAAACTAATGAGGTACTATATGGTGATTAACATAACATAATAAAAAATTAAATTAAATTAAAAAAAAATAAAAGCTAGCATGTGGTGTTCAGGCAGCGTGGACAGAGAGGCTGGCAGGATGCCCTGAGGAAGCCAGAAACACGTCTCTGTACTATGCTAGACCTGTGACCAGTCCTGCACTGTGAGACAGACAGAAGGAGCCTTTTGTGCAAGTGGAACAGGGACAATTGAGTGTCCATATGGAAAAAATGGAGCTTGACCCCAGGTTCCTAATTACTCAAAAATGAATTCCAGGGGATTTGTAAATCTAAAATTGCTTTTTGCAATTTGTTAGCTACTGACTTTGAAAGAGGCATTTTACCAGGAGTGATTCTTTGATTCTTACTGAAGTAAATTGAATTGGGGAGATTGAGCTAAATGAACTATGGTAATGTAAAACTAAAACCTAATTCGATATCTGATCTTAAAAGTTTGAAAATGCATATTTATTTAAAGTACTCACTCTAGGGGTGCCTGGGTGGCTCAGTGGGTTAAGCCTCTGCCTTCGGCTCAAGTTATGGTCTCAGGGTCGTGGGATCAAGCCCCACATCAGGCTCTCTGCTCAGCCTCAGCAGGGAGCCTGCTTCCCCCTCTCTCTCTGCCTGCTGCTCTGCCTACTTGTAATTTCTCTCTCTCTGTCAAATAAATAAATAAAATCTTTTTAAAAAAATAAAAAAATAAAGTCGTCACTCTAAGTTTTTTTGTAAAGCATTTTATTGAATAAGAGATGTTTCCCCATTTTTAGTTTGCTAAGAGCTTTTATCATAAATGACTAAAAATTTGTCAATAAATTTGATATTTATGTATTTGATATTTAGGTATTTTATATATAAAATATATATTTGGTCCATATATTTAGAACAATCTCATAGTTTTTTGGCTTCATGCTGTTAATATAGTGACATAAAATGATTACTTTTTGCATGTTAAAGCCTTCTATTCTTGAAATAAATATGGTTGGAATATATGACTTTTTTATATATTTCTGGATTTGATTTGCAAATATTTGTCTAGGATTTTTAAATTTGTGTTCAAGGATGAAATAGATCTGCAGTTTTCTGTTTCTTATAGTCTTGATTTTAAAATTATGCTATCCTCATAAAACTAATTTGGAAGGGTTTTTTTCTGTTCTCTGAGACAATATTTTGAAGATCAACATTCTTTCTTAAAGTGTCTGATCGAATTTACCAATGAAGTCATCAGGGCCCGGAGTTTTCTTTGTGAGAAGTTTTTAACCACAGGTTAAATTTCTTAACAGTTATTAGGTTATTCAAATTTTGTTTTCTTTTAGGTCAGTTTTGAGAAATAGTATTTTTTCTAGGAATTTGTTTCATCTAACTTTCAAATAATGTATTGGCATAAAGTTGTTTGTAATATTTTCTTATTATCCTGATTTAAGAAAATATTTTTAATTGGCGTGGCTGGGTGGGGCTCAGTCGGTTAAATGCTTCTGCCTTAGGCCCAGGTCCTGGGATTGAGCTCCACAGGGAGTCTGCTTCTCCCTCTTCCTCTCCTGCTCACTTCCCTCCCCCACTCATGCTCCCAAGTGCTCTCACTCTCTCAAATAAATAAAATATTTAAGAAAAACTATTTTTAATTAATAGTTATGCAAATTTACCAACATTTTGTCAAATTCAGTACTCATCTTTTTTTTTCCATAATGAGACTTAGGTGTTTCTTTTCTTTTTCTTTTTCTTTATTTATTTTTTAAATTTTATTTTATTTTTTCAGTGTCCTTTGAATGTTTTTTTTCTCTGAGGGATCTTAAGTGGTGAACTCTTTTGGTCTCTGTATATCTGAAAATGTCTTCCTGTCGCCCTCATTCTTGAATGCTAAGGTAGTGGGCCATAAAAGGGCAGTCATTCTCCTGTAGCACTCTGAAGCTGGTACTTCTGGCCTTTCTAAGTCTGATTTAATCAAATTCTTTTCTTTATAGGTAATATTACCTTCACTCTTGGGTGATGTTTAAGGCATTCACTTTATGTTTGATGTCCTCCAATTCTACTAGGTTGTGTGTTAGTGTGGATTTATCTTTATTTATCCCACTTAGAACTTGAAGGATACTTTGATTCAACTCTAGAAAAATCTGCGTTATGATCTCTCTGAGTAGTGGTTCTCCTCCATACGCTTTTTACCTTGTGGAGTTTCATGTTGTTGTATGTTGGAACTTCTTAGTTACCAGCTGTGTATCTTAACTATTCTTTGATACCTTTTTATTTCTTTGTCCTTCTGTGCCCGTGAATCTCTCAGTAATTTCTACCAATTCAATAGTTTTCTCTGAGTTTTTTTTATAACTTCTATTTCCAAGATCTCTACTTACATTTCTTCTCCAGCTTCTTGTTTTATTTCTGCCTGGTTTAATTTTCTAATTTCTTGCTTTTTCAAATGGTTGTTACTTTGTTTAGCAATTTGTTTAGCAATTTATGCACATTTTAAAGGCTTTAGCTATCCTATAATATTAATTTTACCTTAAGTGAGTTCATGCTCTGGTTGTTGATTTAGTTGGTGGGGTTTATTTTTCAGTATTTCAAAGATCTGGCTTTGCAAATTCATGTTATATGCCTGTTCATTTTTTTCTTCATTTTTTAAAAATCACATACACTCACCCCTCCTTGTCTACTGGCCTTGTATGGTCTAGACTTGGTCCCAGTGTGTCCCACTTGATAACTGGTCTTATAATGGCATTTTAGAGTACCCACCTCTTGGTTATAATATAGTCACCAAGTTAGTGAGAGCTTTGGTTCAAAGACTGTATCTGCTTCTTTCTTTATTTGCTTAGGCCCACAGTTTCCTTTTGAGGAGGTGAGTCAAAGCATGAACTCAGAACGGTTCTGAGTTCTAATGGGAAGTTGAAATGAGACCATGGGACAATAATGTATTTAACATTTAGGGTTTTTTTAAATTAAATTAATTTTTTTATTAGAGTATTGTTGACATACAGTGTTACTTTAATTTCAGTATACAGAATAGTGATCCAGGATCTCTATATACAATGCCCTGCTTACCACCAGTGCAGCCACCATCTGTCACCACACAATACCATTGACTGTATTCCCTATGCTGTGTCTTTAATTTCATGACTTATTCATTCCATAACTGGAAGCCTGTATCTCCCACTCCTCTTATTTTACTCATTCCTCTTTCCCCTGCCCCTCTGGCAACCATCCATTTGTTCTCTGTATTTATGGGTCTCATTCTGCTTTTTGTCTGTTTATTCACTTTGTTTTTGAGATTCCACGTATAAGGTAAATCATACAGTATTTGTCTTTCTCTATCTGATTTATTTTGTTTAACATAATACCCTGGGTCCATCCACGTTGTTACAAATGGCGAGATCTCATCCTTCTTTACAGCTATGTAAAATTCGTGTGTGTGTGTGTGTGTGTGCGCGCGTGCGTGTGTGTGTGTGTGTGTGTGTGTGTAGAGAGAAAGAGAGAGAGAGGTGACATATATATGTGTCACATCTTCCTTATCCATTTTCATCTGTCGCTTCCATATCTTGGCTCTTGCAGATAATGCTCACTAAACATGGGGGTACCTGTATAACATTTAGGTTTTAGTTGCTTCTCTCCTTGTTATGTGGCATGTGTGTGTGTTTCTCCCAGTCAGCCTTTACCTCTCCCTGACAACAAACCTTTGGCAAGGCCCATTTCCAGAGATGTGCTCAGGCTCTGAGCTATTCATAATTCCATCCTTTCTTCTCCTGAACAGTCAAAGCATGCTTTTCTGCAAGTGATAACCTCCTCTTTAGTTTGTGTGTGCATCTACATGTAGCTGTATAGTGTTATAAATAACTGTTGTGGGATATATAAAATATCACTGAGTCTCTGCACTGGTGGAGGAAGTCCCATCATGCTCTCCAAGGTCATTCCATAGTCTGTGATGCTATGAAAGGAGAAGGATTTCCTTGTCTCTTCTCCTGCCCACTTCAGATTACATTGCTCCTTCTCACATTCATTTTCACTTAATTTTACCAGCTTTAAAAAAAAAAAAAAGTTGGTTATAGAAAGATATTATGACTGTGCTCTAGGCCCCTATCCCTCAGAAAAGTTTTCCCAGATGGTAGAAATACCTCCAAACTGATTTTGGATTCTAAGATCCAAAAAAGAAAAAAAAAAAAAAAAAGTAATAAGGAATTAGGAAAGGAGAACCAAGCCTTTATCTTTTTTTAAAATCATTTCCTCCAGAAACACTATTTATTGAGGAGCCCCAAGGGCACCCTCTCATTGCGGCTCTCCTTCTTTGCAGCTACCTTCTGCATGGAAGTAGAAATAGCTTCCCCCCCGGGTATTTGGTGTGGCTCCTGTCCCTACAGTGGCCTCAGTGGCCATCAATAAACACTGTGGATATTGAAGAATCTCTCCTCTGTTGGCTTCTAATTATTTCTGCTAACAGTGTGGAACGTAAGCCTCTCTCTGTCTCTGCCTTTCTCATTCCTTCTGTCTTTTGTCTGTCTCTGTCCTTCCATCTCTCCATCTCTGTTCCTCTCTGTCTTTGTCTAGGTGATACTTTCTCTTACTCTCTGTCCCTCTTTGAATATGCGGTGCTGATCCAAGTAAGGTTGTCAGCACAGCAAGGAGGAAATTGTCCCAGGCTGCATGAAATCCAAAGGGAATTATTTCCCTGCTATTTATTGAGACTGTAGTTGATACACATGAAATATGACAGGATTTATCCCAAACATAAGAACCTCCTCAATTATTCTTTCTGAAAACTTTTTGAGCATCCTGTGCCAGGCACGGGGCCTGGCATGGGGCCCAGCCGGGGGGCTGTGGAGAGAGTCTAGTCCCTTGCCCCCGTGCTCATGCACTAGTGGAGAGGACAGTAATACGAATACGTGCTTTGATGAAGGTAGGCCTTGGGAGTCCAGATGAACGGGAGGCAGTCCGGCCAATAATGAGGGGAACGGCACTGAAGACAAAGGCCTGGACGTACCCCTTGGTCACGAGTGCCGGGACCATACATTCCATCATCTGAGTTGAGATTCGGCTCCCTTTGAGAGTTACAGGGCCCTGTCGGTAACCACACTGCGGGCACACAGGCATACTGGTATTGGCTGAGGCAAACTGGTGCTGATATCCTGGGGAAAAACATGCGAGAAGCCCAGTTTCTGGCTTTTGCAGCTGGCTGGTTGGGAAATGTGAAAAAAACAGGTTGGGGGAATTGACATGATCGGAAAAAGTTTAAGCTTAGGATTTATTGGCATCACCTTTGCATGCACTGCTTTTTGTTGTGGTCGTCTTTGTCATCGTTGTTCTGTTTGTTTTAATTGGTACAGGCAAGTCCCCTGCTCAGGTATGGTTGTTTTGGAGAGTGGAATTTGTGAGGTCGTGCCCAAGGGACCCCTGGGCCGAGGTAGAGAATAGAAGTCAGTATAGGGGAGTCAGAGCTGAGGTCTTCTGAGAGAACTGAGGCAGGGGACGACAGGTATGCATGTCATTACCAAGTGAGGTGAATTAGGTGAGCCGGCAGCAGGGTTGGTGCTGGGGAGTAGCCGCTCCGGGGACAGAGTGCCAAGACCAACAGGTGTGATACACGTGAAGCCCCCTCCAGGCAAGGGGCCATATTACCAGAAGAGCGGTGAGGATAGAAGAGGGACCGCCAGGGCAGAGGTACAGTTCTTCTATGTGCCTGCTTCACACTCAGGAACCTTTGCCTAAGGACAGTTACAGAAACCTAACCATCATGGAAGGCCAACATTACATTATCACACACACACATGAAAAAAATCCCGGTTGTTTTAAGCTTTTGGAGATTGCTTCTGGAATGTTACTCTGTGGTAAACAGAAAATATTCTTCTCTTGACCAAAGAAAAAAACTGAAAGAAAAAAAAAATAGAATCAAATATCCTAATATGAATATCTTCCTCATGTGTTTGTTTTGCTGGAAATGGGAGGAAGTAAGAGGAGAGGTTATCGGAAGTTGGCTTGCATTATTTCTTTAAAGCTTCAGTGATCCCGAGTATTATGGTATGCCCCCTGAATTCCGGTGGAATGATTAAAACCATAATATCTCCTTTTTTTTTACTTTTGTGGACTTCAGCTTGCTTCTTTGGTATCATGTTACCATAGCTTTTGCGTATTTTTAAGGTAATCCAGTTGCCCTCTTCCCAGATACTGCAGATTTCTAGTTTTATCAGGTTTTTTTCCTTCTCACCCAACTTCCCAATTATCACTTTGTTAGCTGCCCACCTGCTGCACAGAAAATTGTATTCTGCCATTTAACCTTTTAAAAGAGAAAAGATAGAGTGGAAGATATACTTTGTTAATTGGCTAATTCAGCTTCAGAGAAGGTGGTCCCTGGGTGTGGAGCCTCGACATGCTTGCTAAAGGGGAGAACCTACTTATTTAATAGATTGCAGAACCAGAACAAGAAAGACCATTGACAGGTCCCTGGAATCCAGGAGAACGTCTGCACTGCCACTTGCATGTGGTCCTTTCCCAATCCAATCCGCAGAGATCAAACCTCATGAATACACTCTTCTTTCCATCAGTTTCTACCCATTTCTTTATGGAAGGGGCACCTTCATTATTATGCCACTCTGAAATAATTCTCATTTATTGCCACATCCAGTGATTAACTAGATTTCATAGTATAGAATAAACAGATTCACTGGCTGTTTCATTTTCGGATTTCTCATGAAGATGTGGTAACTTTACACCTAAATAGTTACTCATTTATTATACTTACTTTCACATACTGTATCTATTAAAAGCAGATATGCACTCATTAGTATGTAAATTGAACTTGGACACTGAACAAATGAGGTAGAGCCTCAAACATTATTTATTGACTAATTAGTTCTATTGTAATCAGAGGAGAGCTATAGGATTGCGTGAAACTGTGAGTGGGAGGCCTGCATTAGTATAAATGTGTCCGTTTCATTTTAGTCTGACTTAATGCATGCCTGTTTTGTGACATGGGAGTATAACACCTTCACTTCAAAATGGTTTAGCTATTAAATAATGATAGATAACATAATGGAAAAGATTGTTGAACCCTATGAAAAAGAAAGTCTCACAGAAGCATGTAGAAAAGTTAACAAGAGGGCACCGTGAGACCCTGACCCGAATTCCCCATTTGGCATTTTCAGAGATGACTGGCTCTGGAGCCCTTGGGTAGTAACACCCTTCCTACTCCCCTCACCATCTTCCGGCCACTGGCCCTGGTCACCAAGCCCCTCTGACATCTGGCTGGCATTTTCTCTCCGCCATCCTGGGAGCAATGCCACAGTCCCTTGGCCTTCTAGGAATTGCCCCAAAAGCATTTCCACCTCAGGGATTTACTTCACAGCCACATCCAGATTATCTAACCGCTGTGCCTTTGCTGCCTAACCCATTGTACCACAGTCCTCTGTCATTCTGTCCTTCCAACTGCTACATTTCTTTACTATTTTTTTTAAGATTTATTATGAGCGTGTGCATGCACATATGTGCATGTCAGGGGAGGGTAGAGGGAGAGGACCCTCCAGCAGACTCCCCGCTGAGCATGGATTTCTGAAGGGGGCCTCGATCTCAGAATGCTGAGATTATGACCTGAGCTGAAACCAGGAGTCGAATGCTTAACCCACTGTGCCACCCAGGTGCCCCTTGGCTCCTACATTTCTATCTCCTCCCTTTGGCCTCCCCTTTACTCTGCATCTCTTGCCTGGTCTGCCAGTGTGCCCGCATCCCCCAGGCCTCACTCTGGCTCCACCATACCCAGAATGAGCCTGTGGTCAGCTGCTCCTACTCTCCCCCACGCCCCCAACCAGCACTCTCCCATTTCTGCCAGCCTATATAGGCAGCCCCCTTATCCTATGTTAACCCCCAGATTTCCTTGATTCCTCGTGTTTTTCCCATGTTGAATGTACCTTATAAAGCCTTAGCAGGGCAGAACTGATTGACTCCTCTGTAAAACATTGGGGGTCCTAGATTCATGCCACAGACTTCCCCCACCCCCAGCCTTTAACAAATAATCTCATTTTATCACTGGAAAAAAGCACGGCCATCTCGCATGGGATCCCTCATCTTCCCTCTTCTCCTCTTGTGATTTTTTTTCAATTGTCCTTTATCCATCCTAGATCTACTTGGTCAGAATCTTTCTAGATGGGATCCAGAAATCTGCTTCTTAACATGCTCCAGTGATTCTTACAGGCCTTACCCTGTGAGGGTACAAACACCGTCTAATCACCAGACTGGTTCCCGGGACCCTAGGTTCTTCCACTTTCCAGCTATCATCCATGTATCCTGATGTTCCTGTCTTGTTTTAACACTTTAGGTAGTTCCCATTGCTTAGAGAATGGATCTTGAACTCTTTAAGCATGATGTCCAAGCTGTTTGTTCACTAACCTACTGTCCCTCCCTATCCTGTCTCCTGCCCCTGCCTCCCTTATGACCCCTTTTTGACTTTCCAACTTTCATGGCTACATAGGACTTCTGTTCTCAGAAGTCAGTCATTTTTTGTTTCGTTGATTCCACAACTTGCTGAGTCTGTTGTGATCACTCTCTGCATTCAGCCATGGGATTTCTGACCAAGACATAGTCCCTGCCCTGGGACAGAAGTTACCGTCTTACTTTGCTCTATATCTTCTTGGTCCTACCTTCCTCGTTTCTTTTGCTGGAAACAATAGGTAATTTTTATTGAGTGCTGACCGTGGACTAAGCAATGTGCTTTAGCCAGCCCTCCCTCTTTCCCCCTTCCTCACCTATGTACCTCTGTGTGTTTGTGTATCTGTCTCTCTATATGTATAATTTTATTTATGCCCAGCCATGTGGCATAGGTACGGTTATCTCAATATCCCCATATTGCCGTGAAGGCATTTGAAGTTCAGAGAGTCTTAGAGCTGATATGAGTGGACTCTGGATTTGACTCTCTGACCTTCTGACTCCAGAGCTTGGACTTGCCTTCTCTGGGCTCCGCTGCTCACCCTCCAGGCCATGCGTAGACACGACACCCACTCTGTCATCCCCCTTTCCCCACACCTTACCTCCCCTCCTTTACTTTAGTTTTCCACCAAGCACTTTGTTCATTTGGTAACCATTCAACAACATTTAAGTGCCTTCTCCATACTGGGCTTCATTATAGCACTTCCCACTTTTTCCATAGTTGGTTCTGCCTTTTCTCTGCTCTGAGCTTAGGAGACCCTTAGGTGCCATGGGTCACGTCTCATTCCTTTTGTCTTCAGTACCCGGCCTGATTCTCTTGGTGAGGCTAGCACAGTCTGTGGGCCAACAGAAGCACTCAGTAATGCTCAGTGAATGATGTAAGGGAAGAAGAGCATTTTCAGTTAAAGTCTGCTTTCCGTAATCTGTGCCTGAAAGTATCTGCCAGCGAAAATCATGGTGACAGTAGGAGAAATGCTACAGTAAAGGCTGACAAACTTTTCCCAGGAACACTTCAACAGCTGCGTTTGTATCTAAGTAGTACCTCGGCTGATTGCATCTTATTAAAATCATTAGGACAGTATCTTCCAAGAAATAGGTGTAATGTATAGAGCAGTAATATTTGTAACAGCAGAAGGCTAAGAACAACCTATACCTCCATTTAGAAGAGACTGTTTGCATAAATTTGGATGGCTTGTAAAAGAAATACAATGTCACCATGAAAAAGAATAAGGTAGCGCTCTGTATAAAAATGAAAAATAATAGCTATAGCGTACTCCCACTTGGATTTCAAAAATAATAAAAATATACACCATGTGAGTATTAACAGAAAGCCTTGGAGGAATAAATAAACTCTTAGAAGTGGGTGCCTTTGGGGAGAGGAGGGGACCAAAGTTCTACGTGAAGAAGGAGACATCATTTTTATTAAATACCCTTCTATAAAGTTTGACTTATTTGCTATGTACAAGTATTACATTTTTTGGCTGTTTTATACTTGATGTGATTTTTTGGTAACTTTTTTTTTTTTAAGATTTTATTTATTTAGTTGACACAGAGAGAGAGAGCACAAGCAGGGGGAGGGTCAGGCAGAGGGAGAATCAGGCTCTTTGCTGAGCAGGGAGCCAAATGCGGGGCTTGATCCCAGGACCCTGGGATCGTGATCTGAGCCAGAGGCAGACACTTCAGCTGACTGAGCCACCAAGGTTCCCCAATTTTTTGGTGACTTTTAATTGTCATATGATTTGAATTTAAGGAAGATTTGTAAGAATAGTGCACAAAGCACTCAGATGGCATGTATGCATGCCAGTTATATGTGCATATACAGTTGATCCTCATTATTTGTAGTAGTTCTGTTCTGTAATCTTGCCTTGAACACCGAGTACCAACCTGCATCTCTTGGGAGATACGGGATCAGATTCGTACCAGCCTCTGGTCGCAACACTGTCCACAACCAATCAGTGCCTAACCTTGTTGGAACCTCATTGTACGTGCATTTCTGCTTAAGACACCTTACTTAATATAGAGTTGATTTCTTAACATTGAGCTCATGACCAACAGCACTGTTCTCACGCCTGAACAAAGCTTAGCTAGCACATATGTTTTTTCTCCATAAGGCACATCACAGCCTTCTTGCACTTAGGAACTAGAAAACATTGTAGCCATGTACTTGGGGGCCATTTTTTTTTAAGGATTTTATTTATTTATTTGACAGAGAGAGATCACAAGTAGGCAGAGAGGCAGGCAGAGAGAGGAGGAAACAGGCTCCCTGCTGAGCAGAGAGCCCAATGTGGGACTTGATCCCAGGACCCCGAGGTCATGACCTCTGAGCGGAAGGCAGCGGCTTAACCCACGGAGCCACCCAGGCGCCACTTGGGGGCCGTTTTAAACAGCAAAACCACCAACAAAAAGCACAAAAGTAGCAAAAAAAGTGGCACTAAATAGTCTTGGAAGAGGACCCTTCTTTACAGCACCAGAGCTGAAACAAGACAGCAGTGTCACTTTGTTCAACCTCAGCTGAGAACGTGCACACTGGGCAACTCTAATATCTCACCACTGTGCTCATGTCTGCAAACTCTTGTGAAAATGCTGCAATTATTGAGCCTGAATACAGAGCCTGAATAATGAGGATGGAGCACACACACAAACACACACAGTATAATACATATATATACATAGTATAATATATATAGTATCTTTATTATATTGTATTTTTTATGAGACAGGAAATGAGGATTGAATAGACTATAAAAATGTGGATACACACCCATAGTATAATACATACAAATACATAGTATAACATATGTAGCTTCTTTTTTATGTTGTATCTTTTATGAGACAGAAAATGAGGATTGAATAGACTGTATAAAAATGTGTACACACACACACACACACACATATATCTAAATGTGTGTGTGTATATATATATATATATCTCCACCCTCTGGTTTGAGATAAGTGGCCCACACACTCCCTTTTCTTCTAAACTTTCTAAGAAAATTAATTTTCCTCCTGTATTTTCCAAGAAAATAACTTTTTCTTACATAACCACAATACAGTTAATAAAGTCAGAAAATCTCATGTTGATTCAACATCTAACCCACCCCCCATATTCAAATTTTGTCAACCTTCCCAATAATATTTTCTCTTTGTATTTTCTTCCCTTCTCAGGACACAATGCAATTAATATTTACAGTTTGTTGTTCTCTTTGGTCACCTTTAGGTATAACATCTGAGCCTTGGTTTATGTTTCTTGACCTTGATGTTCTTTGAAAAGTACAAACAAGTTGTATAGTAATGGGCTTCAGTTTGAATCATCCAAAGATTCCTCCTGATTGGACTCAGATTGTGTGTTTTCCACAGGAATATCCCAGAAGTGATGTTTTGTTCTTTTCCAATACTACTACTAGTATTGGAAGGAGTGTGATGTCCGTTTGCCCTCATATTAGTGGTGATGGTTTTGATCACTAGGTTAAGGTAATGCCTGCCATGTTTCTCTATCAGAAAGTCATTCTTTTTCCATTTGTAAATAGTAAGTAATCTATTTATGGGGTGATACTCTGAATATCATGGGTCTCATCAAAATGTCACCCATTCATTTTTTAAATTTATTCACTTGGTTATTCATATAAAAAGGACTTGTGGCTTATTATTTCATTCAGTGAGCAATCCCTTACTCATTTTTTAAAAAATTTTGAACCTCTCGTCTTCCCAGATTGGGCCCTTCAAGCTGCCTCCTATGTCCTTTTGTTGTGTGTCTATGATTCTTAGACAACTTTTGTGTTACCAGGCTGATTGGAGGTGTCCTAGATCTTGACAGCTGGGTTCTAAGACTGGGCTTTTATAATTTGTGCATTTCACTATATGTATATTTTACAAAAAAAAAAAAATTGAACTCTAGTCAGTAGGGTCATACACACACACACACACACACACACACCATGCTATGTTTGAGTAATTCTGAACTCTCTTCTTTTTATTCTAGTTTAAGCAAGGGAGTCAGTCTAGGTTTCTCACTGTGGAAGAAAGGAAGAATAGATAAGAGGAAAGGAAAAGCAACTAGTGAACCCTGATGGTTTTTTAGCTAGTTAATATAAATCTTGTGTGCACGTGTGTGTGTTTCCCATCTCCAGCTCTGCCTACTTTGAGGACCAAGAAGCAGTAATACAGCAGTAGCATTGAATAGACCTGCTGCCCAGATTTGAGTTTCTAAATACCATTCTCCCCTAAAAGGAAGCAAGCCAAGGTTCTTTTTAGAAAAAGACTAAATCCATGGTCAGAGCAGGGAGAGTATGAAATGAGCCTGGAATATGTCATTGAACTTGATGTGATTTTATTATATATTTTTTTCTTCACCATCATCTGAAGGATTGAATTACATTTACTTTTTCCGTTAAACTGTTTCCTAAGTCTATAAGAAAGCAAGACCATGGAGCTTCTGTTAAGCATAAACCCAGAGAGCAGAATCTACTAGTATCTAGCAGTAACTTCGGAAGAAGAAAAAAATTTGATTGCACTGTATCCTCTTGAAGCTGTGAATCTTGGTTGCTGTTTCCTCAAATCTGATAACACTTCCATGCCATTTATAGATATAAATAGTGGTTAAGTCCTCTGGTGGTCCAGCATCTTCTTCCTCAGCGAATTTGGTGCCAAGGTCCAGGAACAGGTATTCAGCCAGCACTCCAGCACCGCTGCTTCCCAACCTACCGATGGCAGTCCAGGCAACGGCGTGTAATCCCTGGGCAGGGGGTCCACCATCCTGGGGAGGCAAGTCTGGACTATGGTAAGACTGTGCTCAAACTCCTGCCTTTCACTCCATGCAAATGGCTGTAAGGAAGCCTGCATGCACAGGGTGGGAGAAAGTAATTTCATTACCTTTTCTGTTAAAAAAAATAAATAAAAGTTATTTAGGGGGTGCCTGGGTTGGCTCAGTTGGTTAAGTTGGTTTTGGCTCAGGTCATGATCTCAGGGTCATGAGATCGAGTCCCGTATCGGACTCTGTGCTGGGCAGGGAGTCTGCTTGAGATTCACTTTCCTTCTCCCTCTGCCCCTCCTGCTCATGCTTTCTCTGTAACGAAAATAAACAAGTCTTCTTTTGTGTGTATGTATGTGTGTGTGTGTGTTTGTGTTATATTAGTCACCATAAAATTCATTATTACTTTTGATGTAGTGTTCCAAGATTCGTTGTTTATGTACAACACCCAGTGCTCCCTGCAACATGTGCCCTCCTTAATACCCGCCACCAGGCCTGGGTGGCACTGTCAGTTAAGGATCTGACCCGGTTTTGGCTCAGGTCGTGATCTGAGGGTCATGAGATCGAGTCCCACACTCAGTGCAAAGTTTGTTTGAGTTTCTCTCTCCCTCTGCCCCTCCCACCCATGCTCTCTGTCTCAAATAAATAAAATAAATCTTTTTTAAAAACTTAAAAATTATTTAGAAGAGAGATACAGAGTAAACAAAATAATAGGAAGACATGATCTCTGGAGCCAAACTGCCTGATTAAGTCCCAATCCTACTACTTACTGGTTGGTATTTAAAAAGAAAAAAAGAAAAAAATCCCTGGATTTGTTTTCTCACCTGTTCTCACCATAAAATGGAGTATCTATTTCTACCTATAGAAATGTTGTAATGTTGTAAGGATCAATAAGTTTAATACATGTAAATCCTTAGCACAGTACTTGACATATAGTAAGTATTGCATCAATCTTAACTATTGTAGCTATAAATGACTGTTAGTCTATTAAATAACGTATTTAAATGGATTTATTAAGTGCTTCTGTGCAAAACCGTTTGCTCCTGCCCTGTTGGTAGTTAGTGTATCCACTTTAAGGTAAGAGTAAATGTATCAAAAAAAGTCTTTTTGAGAGCTCTTCCTTTTTACGAGAATGACTTCATCCGCAAAATGGAAAAATAATGAGATTGTAATGCTTTTTCTCTGAGTTCAGCAGAAGGACCAAGTTGTTTTTCCCCAAAGCCAATGTTTACTTTTGCCCATTCAAACATCTTCACATCCCGCGTGGAGGGGGCGTGTCCTTGCTGTAGCCTGTGAACGGCACCGTGCACGTCTTGTTGAAATCACCGCCGATCTCTCTGTGGTTATTTCTTTTCTGGAAACAGATACGTAATCACTGAGACAGCACCATCCCTCACTGCTAATAAAAATAAGCCTTCTATATACCTACAAACCTACTTAAAAAAATAGCATTTTTTAAGGATATTGCTCTCCCGTTTGAAATCAAGTACTCATCCTATCTTCCTTTGATTTTTGTTTTTTGTTTTTCTTTCCAGCCCTTGGTTTCATATATTTTTTCTTGGCCAGAACATAAGAGCCCTAAGCAAGAAACAGTGGCATTTCAGTTTAAGAGAGTTTGGTTTTCTGGATCGTATTATCCCCATTTTTCATTTGACAAAACTGAAGCTGCAGGGCGTATCTATATTGTAGTCCAGAATGAAAACCACACAGAAACCCAGGGGCCCTGTCCTAACAGCCCCGCCTATCTAAAGCACAGGTACCCCAATGGCCATTAGCATTGTCCACAGTGCAGCTCCATATATAAGCTTTTTTTTTTTTTTCCTAAGATTGATTTATTAGAGTGAGAGGGAGACAATGGGGTGGAGGAGGAGCAGAGGGAGAGGGAGAGAGAAACTTAAGCAGACTCCACGCTGAGCCTGGCCCCGCATCTCACCACCCTGAGATCAGGACCTAAGCTGAAACCAAGAGTCAGGTGCTTAACCGACTGCACCACCCAGGTACCCCACACATACATAAACTTTCTAAACTTCCATTTCCTCTGTGAAATGGGCATAATATCCCCCTTCTCTTACATGACAGGAGTATTTGAGAGCTTGCCTGTGAGATCCCTTTGTGTACAGGGATAGTCCTGGGCAGCGCTACAGAGATGTAAATCAGCACTAGCTTCTGGAGACCATTCTGCATGATGTGAAAACTGAGAAAGCTGTTCCCAGGGAGAGGACCTCACCCTTTGGGTTCCGGGTCATCCTCTTCTCTTCCAAATAGAGGACTGGTTGGCACATTAAGTATCTGTCAATATGAGCACTTAGTGGAGAACATAGATGGCCAGAACCCACATTTTGTTTAGTTTGAAGGATGAATAGAGCCACTGGGAAAGTTGTCTATTCACTGGTTCTGGAAAGGTGTCTGTCAGTGTGCATAAAATTATTAAGTCTTTGGAATCAATCACAGCAGCATGGCGGAGTTGATAGGAAGCCAAACACCAACATGGGTTTTTGTTTTGAAGATTTACAGCCTGAAAGTATGCAGGATGACAGAGGGGAGGAGCTTTGCAACATTGATTATTCACCATCGATCCTTTGAGAGCCTGGTGTGTCCCCAGAGGTGGGGGCAGCTCCTGCTTTAGAAAGCGTCCAGTGTAGCTAGGGAGAGAAAACCAAGGCTTGAGAAACAGTTTCAGAAACATGTGAGCCCTCTCTTGCCTAAGAGTGCAGAAGGAAGGTCGAACAAACAAACAGAAAACCAGGAGTAATTAGGGTAGGGCAGAGAAGTGGATCTCAGAAAGCCTGTATATGGGTTATATTTGGCTTTTGAGTTGAAACCCAGAAGAAGCCAGTCCTCTCTCTGTCCAGCCTGCCGTCACTGCAGCCTGAGCAGGGCCCCACAGGGGGCGCCATCTCTTAGCACGGGGTGTGCCCGTTTATAACCAGGTGTGTGCCAGAGGACCTGCTTATTTGCTCAGAGCTCTGGAACCTTCCTGCAGCTGACAGCGGCTTTGTGAAGACTGGCACTGCTGTTAATGTGGACGAGGGACAGAGAAGAAAGAAGGACATGATGAGGAGTCCTGCCTGTGCACCTGGGGGGTGGGAGGCAGGCATGGGTGGGTGGGGGTGGTTCTCCTGAAGTTGCTGAGTGTTCACTTCCCAATGCACTTGACCGTGAGTCCGGTAAAGTACTCCCAGTTCAGACTGATTCCAGGAAGGCCACGTCAGAACCAGATGCTAATACAACTAATACGAGTAACGAATAATCTTTAGGAAGCACTAATGTGTCCGCCATCACTATGCTAAGTACTTTTCATACATTTTCTAGCATCTTTATGAAATCACCTTAAAGAAAGTACTAGGAGTATCCCCATTTACAGATAAGGAAACTGACATTTCCGGAATGTAGTAATCTGTCCTAAGAAACACAAGTATCAGATCGAACTACCTGAAATTGCTTGTGGGGGAGTCAAGACAGTCGCTCATGAGATCAGTTTCATAGGGCTCAACACGGTCCTCTGTGGCAGCATAGGGCTCAACACAGTCCTCTGTGGCAGACAGCCTTTGCTGCCAGGTGGCTCTGAGTGTGGGGCCGTGTACCGATGGAGAACCCCACAGCTGGGCTAACTCGATTAGGCTTCATCCACTGAAGAAAAAAACCTTTACCGAAGTTACAATAAAAAAAAAAAAATGTTCGCAATTATCTTTCAGCAAAATAGGTTGGTGTTTTCTGTTAAAAATGTGAGTCGCAGAATGATGAAGTTTATGATGTCATCACTGACGCAGGAGTGTTCAGCCCTGCAGATTCTCTGTCAGTGGTTTGAGTGTTTTCAAAGCAGAGTGTCTAGAGAAGCTCAAATAGAGATGTTTGAGGCATATTAAAAGAGTGCTCAGCCGAGGCCTGATGGGGTTTAGGAAATGAATGTGCTGCTTGCCTGGTGTTTCCAGCCCTCCCTCGTTCATCATTAGACCAGTGACACCGCTTACACAAACATCTTACCAATGAATGAATGTTCCCCACACCCAATACATCATTCCCATGCTTAAAAAAAAGTCCTGGTAAAAATGAAGTGGTTCAGCATGCCAAATATATCACTGCTCTTTCTCAACAATTAAGATCTGTAAACAGAATGAAATTAGAATAAAAGGTATTTCTAGCTCGTTATGTTTCCCATTCGGTCTCAGACCTCAGGAAATTTCACTTCAGGCCCCCAGTGTTTATCGAGCACCTGCTGTGGATACAGCCAGATGAGAAGCACTTGGCAGGACTTGCAGAAGAATTCTAGATGTTCGGGTCTGCCAGCTTGGTGCCTCAGTTTCCCCACTTGTAAAATGAATGAAGATGGTTCTACCTCCAGGGGATTTCATTTGTATGACAACTTAAACTCTTCCAGTGCAACATGGATGTCATTTAAATTAACAAGTCTAACTGATCAGTAACAGAAACCAGCTCGCTTACTATCTCCTATATTTACAGTTTGGGTTAGTTATTTGCTTAACAGGTCCTTATGTCATACTTTCAGGTGCTGTTCTAGGCATCTTACGTTTACATCTGTTAAATGGGTACTATCAATACCCCCATTTTACAGATGAAGAAACTGAGACCCAGAAAGGGTCACACACTGACAGGTGTGGATGTGGGCAGTCTGATTCATATGTATCAGGGATACGTGTGATAACCCAGTTTGGTCTGTCCCTAGCACAGGCAAGTAGCCCTTTTCACTGGGGAGACCTGTGTCCAGTGGGTTCTCTTTTGTGTCCCTAATGTGAGGCATTTTGAGGAAGTTATTGCTGCTGCCTCAGAGTTAAATGACTTTTTCATCTAATTTGTGCTGGAATTCAAAAGCACCAGGATGGATTTAGGGGCGCCTGGGTGGTCAGTTAAGCATCTGCCTTTGGCTCAGGTCATGGTCCCAGGGTCCTGAGATTAAGCCCCAAGTCTGGATCCCTGCTCAGCCAGGAACCTGCTTCTCCCTCTGCCTGCTGCTCCCTCTGCTTGTGCTCTCTCTCTCTCTTTCTCCCTCCCTTTCTTTCGTGAATAAACAAATAAAATCTTCAGAAGCAGCAAGATAGATTTTTCCAAGAGACATCTCCATTTCTGTTTTGGGAGAGCTGCCAGGTGTAGTCCTCCCCTCCTCCGTGCCACCCCCCTGCCCCAGCTCCCTCACACGCCACCCCTTGAATGTGCAGGGAGGGTCCTGGGGCAGCCCTGAGATTCTGCCTGTGCAGGTTGAGAAGTTGGAGGGTTTCATAAACCCTTTCATCCAAGCTATAGGACAGAAATAGCAGGATTCACCAGACTTTCCCAAAAAATGGGACAATTTTTGCAACATCATTGTCTCCTCCCTCCTTCTCTGACTGTCTAAACAAACAAGAAAACCAGCAGCCATCCATTTTCCAGCTGTATCTCTAGGTGCTTATTACTCTCTGCATAAGAATTTCAGATATTTTTAAGAGACTTTAAAGGCCTTTTTGAAATAGACTTCTTCCTCCCTGGTGTGTGTGTGGGTGTGTGTGTGTGTGTGTAGTATTTTAAGTGTGTCCCTTGGAGAAAGGCTGTCTTAGGTTCTGTCAGTGGCACATTTCCTTGATGGTTATTTTGTCAGCATTTTTTTTTTCCAAACCTTCCATAGATATGTATGTGCCCCCAAATAGCATGTAATGAAGAGGTCTTTGAAATAAATCTCTAAAAACAAAAGCTACTTTATTCATCATCTGTGGGGAGAGCGGCCCGTGAAGCTCATCTGTAAATGCATAATTAGAAACCAGAGGAGTGTGCTTGTGCATGTGCCTGAGCGTGGGTAGATATCGATGGTGTTAATAAAATCCTGGTTTCCAGTTCCTTCTTCTCTGATCGGAATAAGAATTAGGTTACATGGAAACTAAATGACAAGAGGCAGCAGAGAGAAGAAAAATGCATTATTTTTATTATTGTAATACCCTCTTTCCCATATTCTTTCTCATAGCAAAACATTGGTGTGGAGATCTTTAGATTTGTGGGGAAAATAAATATTTATTTTTTTTTGTAGAATAAAAATAACCTTCCATATTTCACTTTTAAAGGCAACCGTTCTTTAGGATTGGCTCCTTGATATATTAAAGACCTAGTAGTCATAACGTGACTAAGCTGCATTATTTAGAAGCCTTGTTAGAATATATTCTCGTAAACCACCACGGTGAGGAATGGGGTTAATCAAAATGTATGGCTAACTGGGAGCTGTAGGACTTAACTAGATGACTAATGTGAAAATGACTGCTAAATAAGAAAAGAAAATCCATTCAGTATAAAAACACAGTGTTTAATGAGGCCATTAACATCTGGCATTACTTTCTGGTGCACTGCAGTGGGAGAACAGGGTAACAGGCACTTTCTTGATAACCCTTTTGACTGTTGTCAATTCACTTGTCCTCTTTGGGCTTCATTTTCTTCATCTTTTAAATGGGAATGCATTGGGGGACGTCTGGGTGGCTCAGTCGGTTGAGCATCTGACTCTTGATTTTGGCTCAAGTCATGATCTCAGCTGCCTGAGATCCAGCCCCACAGGGTTGGTGGTGGGGGGAGGTCCTTAGTCAGCAGGGAGTCTGCTTCTCTTCTCCTTCTGTCCCTCCCCAACATGCTGTCTCATACATGCTCTCTCTCTCTCTCTCTCTCTCTCACTCACTCACTCATAAATAAATAAATCTTTAAAAAATAGAAATGCAAGGATTTCTATTTCACAAAGGCAGACCTGAAGTAAAACAGTCTCAAAATATCCTGTATGTGTAAGGTTATTTTTTATTATCTTCCCATTATAGATGTGTTAGAATGGTTTTTAATAGAGATGCAGATTAATAGAATCAAAGCGACAAGATGTTTTCTCAAGGAGATTTCAGGTTAGCAAGGAAAAGGTGAGACATTATTATTAGGTTTCCCTCACGTGGCTCCAGAACATGTCATGTCCACTACAACATATCCCAGACCATGTTCCTTGCAAAGAGGAGGATTTCCTAGCTAAATGTGGCTTCCCTTACCTGGAGAGTCACAAAGCCCAGTAGTGTTTTGGGAAGTAGAGTTCTGGGAAGTTGGGACGCCTGGGTGGCTCAGTTGGTTGGACGACTGCCTTCGGCTCAGGTCATGATCCTGGATTCCCGGGATCGAGTCCCGCATCAGGCTCCCAGCTCCATGGGGATTCTGCTTCTCTCTCTGACCTTCTCCTCACTCATGCTCTCTCTCACTGTCTCTCTCTCAAATAAATAAATAAAATATTAAAATATTAAAAAAAAAAAGAGTTCTGGGAAGTCTTACAGTAAGAAACCTGAAGCTGTCATTTCCCAAGCCCTTTTGACCGGGGAACCCTTTCAAGGAAAGCACCTATTAGCATTCTTCTAACACTGGACTGGGCAGACTGCCCAGGTTCAAATCAGTTACGTGACCTTGAGCTACTTACTTGATATTCTCATTTTTAAAAAGGGGCAACAGTATTTTTTAAATGAGACAACATGTGTTTTTAATACTTATTGTTAGATGAGATAGTTGAGTGGGAGGTGGGCTGGAAGCACTTATTGGCCAGTGGTCCTCTCCAATCTTTTATTCCCCATTGAGACAACTGCCAGGTCTCTTCATGATTAAGCTTTCCCCTGACTGTGAAGTGTGACCCTGAATTCTTCCCAGAGTGGTCTTATTACCGCATGTTCTTACTGTCCAGGTTGCCAGTCAGCAGCTTGCACGTGCAACATGGGCTAGGTGGAGTTGGGCACAAGGTAAGGGGGAGGTGGTAAGGCCTGTGGACAGAAGGGCAATGCCAGCCTCTTCCAAAGGGGGTCCAAGCCTGGTGTTGCCACATCTTAAATTTGTAAGAGATAAGTTAGAAATCCAGATGATGTAAAATTTCCTGATTTTTTTTTTTTAATGTAGACAAAGTATTCAGGTCAAAAATGCAAAACAACATACATTTGGTCCTTGAATTGCCAGTTTTGCAACCTCTGCATTAAAAGTAAACCCACAGGTGCTGCCTCCTCCGTCCCCTGCCATCTTTCCAGCCTTTTAGCTTTGGCCTGATGTCTGTCCTTCTCCTTGCTAAGAGGAAGGGAACTTTTTAATTTTTTTTAGTTTTTTAGTTAAGCTAATGGTCATGCTTACTCCTTATTGTCCCAGGACCCTCTTTGCTTTGCGTCCTCCCTGCCCAGTTTCAGCATTCATTCACGACTGCCCCTAGATGCCAGGCTCGGTAGGTTCATTTCCACACAGTTCCTCCGGGAGCTCCTGCACAGTGCGCCCCACAGCAGCCTGGGAAGGCCCTCCCAGATCGGAGTCTGAGCTGCGCCAGCCTCATGCCCCCTGCCCTTCTCCATATTCACGCCTTCTGCAGAGCCGATCAGCTCATAAGGGGACCATTTTCTAGGAGTTAATACTCTTACCAGATTGAGCCTTTCCAGATAGTTTCTCTTGACAGTTTTAGGTTAATCTTCAAAGAGTTAGTCCTTTAAACCTACCTGGAAATCTGGCTCTCATCATCTTATCTCTGTTTGGTGTGTTTCTCTGCTTTCAGAGGTGCTGAATCTTATTCACCTTTATAATCTATGCCTGTCACAGTGCCTGATAATAGTAAGAGGTTGGTAACGAGCCCAAGGTCTGGAGCCACTTGTCTGGTTCCCATCTCAGCTCTGCTGCTCACTACTTCCAGTTGGATAGTTCTAGATAGTGTAGGATTACTTACTAGGTCTATAATTGTAATCCTGAGCCAGCTTCTTAACCTCTGTGGGCTTCGGCCTTCTCATCATATTGAGGAGTTGGTGTGAGGATTCGTGGAAACTACCAGGGTAAGGGCAGTATCTGGCACATAGCCAGAGCTCCGTAAATATTGACTCTTGTTAATAGTGGGATTACGGAGCATCTGGCAAGAATGCAGTATGTGCTACTGGAGGAGTGAACCCGCAAGACTAGTATGGCTTTGACAGTAATCTTCTCCAGAACTTTTATTTTGAAAACAGGGGCAGTTCTGTCGCTTTGCCCGGCAGCGTCCTGTCTTTCAGAGCCTGCTGGGTGGGTAGGCTGACTGCGGTCACCCCCACCGATGGGCAGGGCCACAGCTGTGCTCTTATGATGGCTCTGAGGGGTCACACGAAGCAAGGGGGAGCCTGCCAGCCCTGGGAACACGAGTGGTATCCTGGTAACTTCCAGACACTGAGGCTGGGCACACAGAATCAGCACAGTGTCTTATGAAAATAGATGCTGAATATATATCTTTTCAGTAATTCACTTCCAAGTAGATACTTTATTTTTCTCTGTTTTATGGATGAATATGAATCAAACAGCCTTTTGTACATCGAAACAGAACACATGCTAAAAACTGAGCAGCTCAGACATAGAAGTGAGCTGGTGTGTCTTAGCGGCCAGATGCACAAACTTCGATGTCAAGCTGACCGGATTCAAGTGCCGACTCCACCCTGAATAGCCCTGTGACTTTCCGCAGGTCACTTAAGTTCTCTAAGTTACAGTTTCTCCATCTGTAAGCTTGGAAGCCAATAGTACTAACTTCTAAGGTTGTTTTTGAAGATGAAATGTCATAATGCATGAGAGGTCCTCAGCTCAGTCCGTAGCAAGTATTGGCACATAGTAAGTGCTCAGTCAGTGCCGGATAATACATATATTTATGGTTGACAGAGCTACTGAATTGGGTCTCAGTGTGGACAGATGGGATAGTGAAGAGTAGCCCGTGTGTGACCAGTATCCTTCCACAGAGTGCGAGAGGCAGTAAATGGGCCACTCTCTTTGCATCGGAGCCCTCCGGGAGTGCTCCTGGAAGAGACCCATGATGGGCCCTCCCCCAGAGAAATGTAGATTCTGTTGATTAGGGCCTCAGGCCAGAGCATGTGCTCCATGGGTCTTGAGGTCATGGTCAATGTCCGCCTGGGCAGTCCTCACCGTGGATCGCACCCCTATGTCGCCCAGCACAGAAATGTGCATTGGTTGATAAAGGACTGGCGGGGAGTGCCAGTCTTCATCACTCCATCCCCGCCTCCGAGATGGTATTCCCAGCGCGCAATCTGCTGATAGGAATTTAGGTTGGAAACGGAGCTGACACACCACTCACATTCCTCCTTTACCCCCAATCCTCACACAGGTAGCACCTGTCCCAACAGATGAGAGTCATTGGTAGAAGTGTAGCTTTGTAAATTGTATTGATCTGGTCAGCACTTTGATTTTTTTGAGAGGGAAAAGAAAAGATTAGCTTCACTTTGTACATAGCCTAGAATGCCTGTTATGAATGTTTCTAGACCTTTCTCTTTCACTAAATTTTAAGCTCCTTTGAAGAGTGCCTATGTCTTAACTCATTTTAAATTTCTTAACGGCTGCCTTGTGTATTATAGGCATAGAGTGAAATCCTTGGGGAATTGGATTAGCCATGAGAAATCAGTAACCAGGCATCAAGATCAAAATAAATTTGAAAATTTATTCTGGGGTCATTAAATTATCCAAATCAGCCACATATTAAAAAAATATATATAGATATAAGAGGACAAGTACAAATGTAACATTACAGTTTCATAATAAAGCCAGACTTCTGCTTAGTGAAACTTAAGGGACAGGGAAACCCTGATGTTAATGCCATTGCAACTTAGATAAAACTTCACCATCTTTTCCATTTAAACCAAACTATACATTAATTTCCTGGAATTTTGGGAAAATGCCCTACTTAAATGAAATTTAGATATCTAAAAGTTACAGGAAGAGCTATGGCCCCACAGGGGTAGAAAGGGGTTAAGCCCAGGGACTGAGTGACCACAGACTAAGCGGTCAGTGTCTTGTATTAGGGAGTGGTTGCACATGACAAGAAACCGTATATTGCATCTACAAGTGATATCAACTTCTCTGAGCAACTACTCAGTTAGAAACTGGGGGGGAAGACCACAGACACACAAGACGTGCCTTCTGCTCCCAAGAAGCGCCTTCTGCTCCCAAGAAGCCTGCCTTCTTCCTCATAACAGGCAGTCTCGTGGCCTGCTAGCCTTGTCCACGTGGATGTCTTGAGTGAGAATCAGGTTCAACACACCAAATGTAGGTTAGCTGTTTCTCAGCCTGCGGGACTCCAAAGAACCTCAGCTATTACCTCCTGGATGTCGCTGATAGCGTATCTTTGCTGAAGACATTTTTCTCCTGCCCTGAAGTCCCCCTACCCTCCCCCACTCCTGCCCCTCTCCACCAGTCAGGCTCAGACAGCCCCTCCCTCCATGAATATCCCCTCTGAGAATGATGGCTCATTGGCGTCCCATGAGTTCATACCTCAGTCCTTAAACTCCCTTACTAGAGATTTAAGTTACATATTTCTAGTAACCCATACCGACCACCCCTGTCAGCTTGCATATGTCTTGGGAAAAGGAATATTTTCCTCATCTTAATGTCTTTTGTGTGCCTTTCATGTTTCTTTGCATGTAGTGTTCAGTAAGTATTTTTGACTGAGTGAAAGAAGAAAAAAAGAAAGGCTGACAAAGGTAGGTTGATTGCTGCCCAAGTGTTTGCAGACAATGCATTTTGGAGACATTCATGTTCTTGTGTCCCTTCCTTAGCCTTTCCGAAATGTGCCATCTGTGCTTTGACTGTCTTGCATTTTTAAGAGATCCAACCTCTACTATCACTTGTACTATTTTTCAAACAGTTGAAAACAGTGGTGAGATCTAACAGTGAGAAATCCACCAACCTGCCAGCCCTAAAAGACACTCGGCCTCCACACAGACGCTTTCTTATTGGAATGATCTAGTGCCTCTGCTGGAGAGCAGAGAGGGCATCTGTCAGTCACCTGTAGGGATCCCATATTTCAACTCCCCGCAGTCAGCAGCCAAAAAAAATGTCCCCAGTGTCAACGTATCCTGCTTTGTGTCTTCCTTCACTTCCTGTTCACTCCGGGTCAGCACTCCCTTCCTGCCAGCATCTGCTCAGAGGTGGGAGGAGCCCAGAAAGGAGCCAAGGCAGGGAAGGGGCAAACAGCCTGAGGGACCCTCAGTGAGCCCCCACCCCCTACACATAGTGCAGTGCTTCTGCTCACAGCACTGCTCATGGCCCAGCCTGTTTCGTGATGACAGGCTCTTTCCTAGTCGGCCTCGGCCCTCCAGTCCTCCATCCAGCCCTCCCTCTCCTCCCATCTCTGCTGTCTGCCTTATCTCCTTGTCACAGCCGGAGAAAGGGGGAGCCGACCAAAGCCGTCCTGAGCACTGACATGGTTCTGGTTCATTAGCAGCACACAGACAACAAGCAAGGAGGGGCAGACAGCACAGACAGAATCGCCCCTGACAGTGAGCAAGTAACAAGTGTATCAGCTCAAGGGAAGTTCAAGGTTTTACAGCTCACTCTTCTGCCATTTCTGTTGGACGGTTCACCACGGTAGCACCTCTGGCCCTCCCCGGCCTCTGCCAACACCCTCCCCGACACAGGGAGCCCCTCGTGCCCGGCCACATAGTTATTCTCACATTTCAGGGATGACACAGCCCTCCGACTGAACCGAGGAGCCGGTGTTCCTCGCTTTCCCCCACCTTTCTCAGCCCTTCTCTCCAAAACATAAACAGATAAAGAAATTCAAAACGTTGAAAAGCCCTGCCAAGAGGAAATTGCCTTCCATCTGGTTTGTCAGATTCATATTTTGCACTTTCCATAGGAACAAAGACTGTCTCCATATCACCTGTGAAGTGAGGGCAACAGGAAGGCTTGTAAACCATTGGAAGGAAAACCCGTTACGGATGGCCGCTCAGGGTAGTGGGTGGCTGGACAAGCTGGGGCTACACCCCAAACTAACGGTTCTGGAAGGGAGTCCTTGCTCCGTGCCAGACTGCAGTTCCATATATCCCCCCCGCCGTGTTCCATCGGCCCAAAGACCTGAACCCCTCAGGCTGCACGTACCGCCATCTTGCTTGGTTCTCGTCTGACACCACTGAGTTGTATTTAGATAAAGGAGGGAGAGGAAGCTTGAAGGATCATGGATCTGGTGATCTTTTTTTCTTTGCAGGGATGGAGTTACCTGAGTCCAGGGTATAGTACGTGGAGAGTGTTTTTTTGTGGATTATTAGGAAGGAGATCTAGTTGGTACCTTTGACGTGTCCCCAAATGAGCAGAGGATCTGTGCTTCAAGAAGCAATTTTTTTATTCTCCGAGCTACTTTCAATACCCATTTTGGTTTTCATATCTTTGTTTAGACTTACGCTGCAAATCTGATGTGATATCAGGGACCACAGACTCTTGGTAAATCTCTTTCTCTCCCTTCCTTATGTGGTTTTATCAGTCAGGGTGTAGGCAGGAGACAGAAACCACACCAGTCTGGTTTTTTTTTTTATTGTAAAGAATTTAATGTAATGAAACATTAGCCTTTGAGGGAGGTAACTAAAAAGCCAAAAGGAGAACACTAAAGTTTCACGGAAGTAGCCATCACAGGGAGCAGGTGCCCCTTCTAAGTTGAGAGAACAAAAGAAGTTGGCATTAATAAAATTTTAAAACATGGTCCCTGAAAGCTAAGACCTGGACCTCTGAAGAGGAAGAAGAGAAGTCATCAGGGTCCAATGAAGCTGGTTCTGCAGGAGTTGGAAAGGCCCCACGGTGGGTTCGGCTGCTGTGTGGTCAATGTGCGTCCTGGGGGTGCCCAAGCCCTGTTGATTGGAGGCCCGCAGGGGAAGCCAGGGTCCCCTCCTCCCCCATCCCCCCTCTCTTCTGCCTACAGAGCCCAGCCTGTCCTCACACAGCAGAGTGGAGAGGTGGGTTTGGAGCTGGGAGGTAGGAGCTTCCTAACTGGCCTGGGAGGCGGAGGAGCTGCTTCATTAGCCTAAGAGGGTCTTTCTCTCTCCTCACTATGAGCCTTAATAAAACTCAAACGTCTTGAGCTTTCTTTTTGTTTGTTCCTGTCCACTCCACGTTTGACCCCTTAGCTCTCCAGAACAGATGTGTCAAAAGGCCCTCGGTACTTCTGTGTTTTCAGCTTGTAACCCCCTCATCCTTCCACCGAAAGAGGTGTGTCCACCTATCTTTGTTGCATGTACCTGAGGGGAAGTGATGTCTCAGCCCCACCCCCCAGTCATTTGTCCTTTTCTCTGTCAGCGTTTCTCACAGGGCCCTTTTCCCCCTTTTCCTGCTTCCCCACCCCAGCAGCCCCCTCCCTGAGACCACAACCAGCTCAAGGCTGGCGAAACCAGCTACCATGGAAGAGATCCGCCAGGCTTTCTAGTTCAGTCCCACACACGTTAGTTGCCTCCATCATGGGCACCATGCTTAACGTATAGAGGGAGAAAATGGGGTCCCTGCCCTATGAGACCCTTTTCATCACGTAACACAGAGAGCTATATAGACTCTTCCCAGGTTACAGACCATAGGAAGTGCCACGGCATGAAGAGGTAGTAGAAACAGTGGGATCCGAGTTCAGTCACCATTCGGCCTTGTGCAAATGAACCAGAAATGAGGCCCTAAACATTGAGTAGCTGCTGTGTGCTTTACCTACTGATGCTTTTGATTCTGGCAGCAACCAGACAAGGGGCCCCTGGCAGAATCCTTGTTTCGCAGACGGGCAATTGAGATAAAGGAACTGCCCAATGTCTCAAACACCAGTAAGAGGCAGAGCTTTGTACCAGCTGAGTGACCTCCCTCTAGGCTCTGTTGGAAGAGGAGGTAAAGTAATGGTGCCTGGTATGTGGTAGGAGCTAACTAAATGGTAGCCATTATTATGTGGTTAATTTGATGATTTAAAAAAAAAAGCTTATAAAACAAAAAAGGATAGTTAATCATACCTTACCTTATATGGGATTTTGGAATTTATAAGAGTTTTTAATATATATTAAGCTTTTTAATCTTCATAATCATCCAGTGAGGTAAGGATATCATTCTTATTTTACCAAGGAGTTCAGTGGGGCTGAAGTATGTGCCGGAGCTTGAAAAGAATGAGGAGAAGTGGAGAGACAGCATGACCATTGTCCCCCATGTTCAGGGAGGCCCTCAGAAGGAGGGTCCCTTAGCTGGCTGTGGTATGATTTCATGGATGAATTGGCAATTTTTGGGCCATATCTGTGTTCAGACCCCCCACCTCCACTCACTCATGACCTGTGCAGCCTCTGGTCTCCCATTTCCCCATCCGTACAACCTAGACAACCCCGTCTGCCTTACTCCACTCTGAGGATGGGTACCTAAGTGAAAACCTTGGGTCACGGACAGGAAACCAGCAGATGTAATTGTTTGGGGGAAAAGGATAAATCTCAGAAGATGCTGTCGTGGCCTATCCAGTGTATGGAAACAATCTGATTCATTTTGCGTAAGGGAAATTAATCATTAATGAGTTTGGAATATTACTTCTTTGAGTGACAGTTTTACGTGCTTGTAGCCTCTGCAACATGGCATAAAATTTATTTGATGCAAGTCTGGAGAGCTTATTTTTCCAACTCTAATGTTTTGTTTAAAGTGGCATGCGACCCCGAGTCATTTTGAGTAGCACAAGTTATAATGTCGGTGGAGGCAACACTGAGCCATTCCGGAAGTAAAGACATAGATGTGTGTGCCCCTTCTCTTGGGCATTGCATGTGTGATCAGTGGACTCGAAAATCTGGGCTCACTTGGTCCTTTTGGTTCACAATTTTGGAAGACCTGAAGAGGAAGAAGGGCAAGTTTTCCCTGCCAAACTTGGTGACACCCAGCATTTTTCAGAGGCACTTGACAATGGCCCCAGATTTTTCGGGGTGTCTCTTGGGACTTCCTGTGGGACAGTCTGGATGGACCTCTGTGTGGGAGGTGCTAAGGGCTTTCTTTTGCAGATGAGGAAATTTGGATCCGAGAGCTTAGCAGTTTGTCCCTGGTCAGAGAGAAGCAGAACTCTGGCATTGCTGCCTTGGTGCCCTGCATGACCTGTTATGGCGGCATCTTCTTCAGAAGGTGGTTGCTCATCGGCTTTCTCTACCTGTCAGCTTGGGCTTTTGACACGACAGATGTACTTCTTCAGATGCACTCCATATTTTAGTACTTCAATGATCTTAACTTAACGAGACTTTTACTTAATGGATGGAAGTATGTATTTTTCTCTCAGGAGGAGAGAGGTCATCTAATGACCCCCATTTCAGGCTTTCAGCCATATTTACAAAGATGGCCGTATCTCCGGCTCCACAAGGGAGTCTACCCTCTGCTCCACTGTACAAACCACATTTTGTGTGTCCCACTTCTGATGGCCTTCTTGCCCTAATGTCTGTGAGCTCCTTGGTGTCAGGGACAGTGTCTGAGCAGCCTGGTGAAGTTGTCTTGTTCTCTGTCCCCAATTATGTGTAAATTCTTTTGCTCTCACCTGAGTGGGGGAGTCTCTCAGTGGGAACCCCGTATTCACATTCCATTTACCTTCGACTAAGGTATCACATCTATCCTCTGTGAACTTTTCTGTAGACTTTGCTAGGCTCGTTTGGATTTGGTGCAAAAGAAAATAATGCTTCACATTTGTCTCTCATGTGACGAAGCTGAACTCATTGTTTTCTTTGTTGAAATAGAGTCCAATACTAACAGCTGGAATTTTATTTTTAAATGTGGTAAAAACTATTTCTTTTTCACTTGTGGAATGCCTATGGCCAATGTTTCCCTCCATTACGTAATTTGTCTAGGTAAATGACTAAGCATTGATATCCTTTTTTCCTTTAATTTTTTAAATCTAGTATTTAGATATTTGAAAATGGATATGTTTAAGCTGTGAAGTAGAATAGTACGGTGGGTGCCCTAGGGTTCAGCACCCCAGCCATGGTATCACCAGCATGTGCATCTCCTATTTTCCTCCCTGTTTCCTTCCCATCTCCTGGCCACCCCTCTCCTTGCCCAGAGCAGCTATGATGTTTTCTCTTAAAAATTTAGATGGTCACAACTTTTTATTCCCCTATTCATTTCTATCCTATGGCTGAGAGTTGTTATTAGATTATATCCTAGAAATAACAATAGGTGCTTTTTTAAGAAGTCATTAGCCTTACCCACCTTCCTTAGACATTTCTGTTACCAAAAGGAATGAGAACACAACTTTAGACACAGGATGGCTATCTGTTGGGGTCCATCACTGTACAGCAGTTGAGACAGTGCTAATTCTTGGGCATTGTGGGAGTCAGGAAGAAATATTAAGACATGTAGTATCCAGGCATCTTGATGACCTAAAACACCAAAAGGATCTGGCCTGAAAAGATGTGTAGACAGGGATGTGGGGGAAGAAATTGGGGTGAGAAAGAAAGGAGGAAGGTCAAATCCAAGAGAGTCTGCTCTATAAAAGGCCTTTTGTCAGTGAGTCTCAAGTTTGATCTTTACTCCAGTTTCGAACAAGCCATGGAAATCAAACGTCTAAAGTTCTTGAGGTTAATTTTTGTTTTGCCTGTTTTCCCCTGGAAATAGTCAGAAGGCCAACTCTGTATGATGTCTGGCAAGTTCAAGTTGCTTTTTCTAGCTGGTCCTCGGGTTTACCCCCTAGCATGTACAGTCCCTGGCGGACTGGAGGGTGGGGTTCTGGTACAGACTGAGGTGACATAAAATGCAGAAGAAACTGCGATCCCCCTCACAGAGTCCATGTTCTAATTAAGCATGGACCATATTGAGGTTACATTTGGGGTTGGAGGTGAACAAACCCAGTTTCCCATTTTGTCTTTTTTCCAGGAGTCAGGAAAATGAGATGGATGAAATGAGGCCTCTGTTCACTTACTTGAGGCTAAGGAAGCGAAATACCTGTCTCCCAGTAACCATGATTTCCTGGGAAAAATTATGATCTTAAAGCCGAATGTGACCTCACTTAAACTCCAGTAATTGTACAAAGCTGTGAAGGTCCAGACCAGGCATTTAATGGGAGATTTAAACAATTGGGCAAAACCTTAACAAATGTTTTACCCGGGAGAGGAAAGCCCAGAGTGCAGAAGTGATGCCTGCTTCAGCAAGATTTAATTATCTAACCTGAAAATCGGAGGCCAGAGATGAAGTCTTTGATAAGTTCTGAAGATGAGGTAAAGAGGCTAACTACAAAATAGAACCCTTATTTCTTTGATCAATAAGTTTATTTAGTCACTTACTGTTTTCATACCTTTATTGAGATATAACCCATGTGCCACACGATTCACCCATTTAAGTTGTGTGATTCCGTGGTCTTTAGTATATTGTCAGAAACATGCGACCCTCCCCACAATCAATTTTGGAACATTTTCACGTTTGTATTCTGTGTGCTGTTGGTTCTCTGCCTGAACTCTAAGCTGGTAGGGCTGCAGGCTCCTACTCCCCCTATAGTTCCTTCTTTCACTAGAAGCACCTATGATATTTTATTTGAACAAAGATTTCTGAGGCTTACTTTTTTCTTTTGTTGCTTTTAAGTCAGAAGCCATTACATTCAGGCAGGGCCTTGAGACCTTGCTGGGATCCCTAAGGTCCCACAAGAGAATACGGGGCCCCAGCTGTCCACTCTCCACCCCTGCTTAACTGCAGTAGCAAAAGCGTCTTTGTTTTTCACATGGAAATGATTTGTTTTAAATAATGAAGATGTCTAGAGCTCTAAAGTAGATTTGAGAGGATTCAAAAGGATTCAAAATTCTGTTTCTGCTCTGAAGGAGTTCAGTAGATAGTTAAGAGGAACCGTGGTATAGATACAGGAAAAGCTAATTCAATAAAAGGCGACCCTAAAATGAGGGTTCCCCATGATCTCATTATGGAAATTCTTTGTTTTCTATGAATCTTCAACCAGAATTGAAGTTCTGTTAAAAATTAAGATATGGACCCTCAACTCTATGGTCAAATCTTCGACAAAACAGGAAAAAATATACAGTGGAAAAAAGACAGTCTCTTCAATAAATGGTGCTGGGAAAACTGGACAGCTATATGTAGAAGAATGAAACTCGACCATTCTCTTCCACCGTACACAAAGATAAACTCAAAATGGATAAAAGATCTCAATGTGAGACAGGAATCCATCAGAATCCTAGAGGAGAACATAGGCAGTAATCTCTTCGATATCAGCCACGGCAACTTCTTTCAAGATATGTCTCCAAAGGCAAAGGAAACAAAAGCGAAGATGAACTTTTGGGACTTCATCAAAACCAAAAGCTTTGAAAATTAAAAAAAAAAAAAAAAGAATAAGGGGCACCTGGGTGGCTCAGTGGGTTAAGCCTCTTTGCACAGCAAAGGAAACAGTCAAGAAAACAAAGAGGCAACCCACAGAATGGGAGAAAATATTTGCAAATGACAGTACAGACAAAAGGTTGATATCCAGGATCTATAATGAACTCCTCAAACTCAACACACTCAAAACAGACAATCATATCAAAAAATGGGCAGAAGATATGGACAGACACTTCTCCAATAAAGACATACAAATGGCTATCAGACACATGAAAAAATGCTCATCATCACTAGCCATCAGGGAGATTCAAATTAAAACTACATTGAGATATCACCTTACACCAGTTAGAATGGCCAAAATTAGCAAGACAGGAAACAACATGTGTTGGAGAGGATGTGGAGAAAGGGAACCCTCTTACACTGTTGGTGGGAATGCAAATTGTAGCATCCTCTTTGGAGAACAGTGTGGAGATTCCTCAAGAAATTAAAAATAGAACTTCCCTATGACCCTGCCATTGCACTCCTGGGTATTTACCCCAAAGATACAGATGTCGTGAAAAGAAGGGCCATCTGTACCCCAACGTTTATAGCAGCAATGGCCATGGTCGCCAAACTGTGGAAAGAACCATGATGCCCTTCAACGGATGAATGGATAAGGAAGATGTGGTCCATATACACTATGGAGTATTATGCCTCCATCAGAAAGGACGAATACCCAACTTTTGTAGCAACATGGATGGGACTGGAAGAGATTATGCTGAGGGAAATAAGTCAAGCAGAGAGAGTCAATTATCATATGGTTTCACTTATTTGTGGAGCATAGCAAAAAAGCATGGAGGACATGGGGAGTTAGAGAGAAGGGGGTTGGGGTAAATTGGAAGGGGAGGTGAATCATGAGAGACTATGGACTCTGAAAAACAATCTGAGGGGTTTGAAGTGGTGGGGGGGTGGGAGGTCGGGGTACCAGGTGGTGGGTATTATAGAGGGCACGGATTGCATGGAGCACTGGGTGTGGTGAAAAAATAATGATACTGTTAATGCTGAAAATAAAAAATAAAATAAAATAAAGAATAAGGGGCACCTGGGTGGCTCAGTGGGTTAAGCTAAGCCTCTGCCTTTGGCTCAGGTCATGATCTCAGGGTCCTGGGATTGAGCCCCTTATTGGGCTCCTTGCTCAGTGGAGATCATGCTTCTCCTTTCCCTCTGCTGCTCCCCCTACTTGTGTGCGCTCTCTCTCTCTCTCTCTCTCTCTGTCATATGAACAAATAAAACCTTAAAAAAAATCAAGAACAAATATGTGAAACTGAAATTTGGAAGACGACTTCAAACTTGCTAGGTAGGTCTCATGCAGTTTCTGGGTGAAGTCACAGAACAAAAGTTGCCTGCACGGGAACTGTGCTTACCTCTGGCCAACAGAGCATTATGCTCCCGGCATTCAGCGGAATTAAGTAAGAAGAAAAACAGAATATTGGAACAAAGTGAGAAAATCTGGAACATCAAGGCAGCATGGAATCGTGAGTTAGAACAACCTGAATTTGTGAAGTACTGAAACTGCCTGCCAAATTTGATAAACAGTTTTTTTTTTTAATTACAAAATGAATAGTTGGAATTAAAGTAGGCCTGGGAAACATTGGAATGTTAAGTAATTGATAAGGCTTGCTGTTTTTATAGGTAAGACTGATTTTTAAGTTAATTTAGATAAGAACACAATCATATGGGCTGTAAACAGTCCAGAAGTACTTATAAATCTAGATAATTAATCTGAAAGCTTAATGAATCATTCAAAAAGGAAATGTCATGGAAGGCACCATAGGGATAAATGTTAGATTTGTTCTTATTTACATAATTATTAATTAGGCTGGATAGGCTACTTCTGAAAACCATACTAGAACAGCCTTTTCTGTGAGTCTACAGTTTTCAATGGGAGGCCTTAGAGCATGTTAGGATCACCACCTGCCTGCCTTTGATCTTGGCTCTGCTGCTTCCTGCTGTTTGACCTTAGGGAAAGGAGCTAAGGTTTGCAAGCCACAGTTGGCAAGCCACCCACATGGACGGGAAGAGGAATAGGGTCCATCTCATGGGATTGTTTGCTGTACCCTAACGAGCTGATGCACAGTCTTGGGCACACAGTACTCCCACCAGTGGTAACCATTAATAGTATAATTACAGTAAAAGCCAAGGGACTGCACATTCTGATCTAGAAAGAGAAGCAGTACCTGAAAAAGCTGCAAAGTAATCCTTTGCCTAAAGTCAGCCTGGTTAAAAGCTAACTAAAAGTCACCTTGACAGTTCCAGAACTTTGGAAGAAACAGACCCTCCCCTCTTAGAGGAACTGTCAAAATGATTCTAAGCCAGAAAAAGAAAAAAAAATTGTCATAGCTTTGCCTAAAGGCAAGAAGACAGAGACTGAGTTAATAAGGATTGACTAGTACAGAAAACATGAGTAGTGGGGAACGATGATCTGTTATCCTGCTTTAGTATTGTTGAACAGAAGAGCATTTAAGAAGATGATTCTGAGGTAGAAACACAGCGAACTGGAAAAAATGTATTATGTTGCATTACCAATTGGAAGTTAAGGTTATCTTCCTTGAGAACATTTATGAGCAGGTACAGAGGGCCTAAAGAACTTTGATTTTATCATGGGATGGTAAGAAGGTACACGAGGACATTTGGATTTTAAATATGGACGTGAGCCTGGGGCAAGGGGCTAGTTAGGTTGGAATAGTACTAGGAAATCCAAACTCACTTTTTAGACCCCTGTCCCCACCCCAGTCACTTTGACAAGCATATGATTTATAACCAGGTGTCATGGATAAGTCAAAATTGTGTACCTGCTCAACTATCCAAGTCTTTGTTTTGGCTTGAAAATGACTAAGTATGTGCTTTGTGAATGTCATGTCCCATCATTTGCACTACATTTTGCTGAGGTAGGTGCTGTCTCCATTCTCTAGATAGAGAAAATGTGTTGTAAGTTCTCTCAGGCCCGTGAAGACACCAGGTGAGGCCCGGGCCTGCGGATCTAGCTGGTTCACTGCAGGGAGCCACTTCTAGATTTAGACGGTTCTCTACTCACATAAACTGTAGCCCGCTCCCTGTGGTTATTCTTCCACATGTCAGAAAAGGATGACATGAATACAGAAGGGGTTCTGTTGGTTTCCTGGAGCTGATACAACAAGGTACCACAGAGTGGGGGACTTCTGTTGTCTCACGCTCCTGGAGCCTGGGAGTCTGAGACTATGGTGCCAGAAGGATTGGTTCCTTCTAAAGACTGTGAGAAAAAAATCTGCTCCAGCCTCCCCCTAGCTTCTGTGGTGTGCTGGCCATCGTGGGCATTCCTTGTCTCATAGAAGCGTCACCCCTGTGTCTGGAGTCATCTTCACATGGTGATCTCCCTGTGTCTGTCACTGTGCCCCAGTTCCCCTTTATGTAAGGACACCAGTCATACTGGATTAGGGCCCACCCTAATGTCCTCATTTTAACTTGATTATCTCTGTAAAGACTCTTTCTCCAAGTAAGGTTACATTCTGAGGTATGGGGGTTTAGGACTCCAACCTAATTCAGTCTGTAACAGAGTAGATGATCATAACACAAGTTGTGAAGGACCCCGTTCTGAGGAGCTGATTCTAGACTGTGACTAAGGGGTTGTATAGCCTGTGATTCTTTTGTGAGGAGGGCAGGGCAGGAAGCCTCATACCTCTTTCAGAACCCAGGTGGTGATGAGAAGCTGCCTCGTGAGAGCCTCCCAAGGGGGATGAAGGGGTGAATAGGAGACAGCCTCCTAGCAGTCCTCTCTGGGAGGATCACGAAGCACCCTGCCAAGATGTATGTGGGGCTATGGTTCCTGGCTTTGTGGGGCCTAACACACAGGTTTGGCAGGGCACCCCCATGGAGCCATTCTCTCCAGGATATAGCTGAGTGTAGGGACCCAAATTTCATCTAGATCTGCCTCCCTCTGTGTGTATGCTCCCTGATGCTTGCTGTCCCCCTAGACACACCAAATTCTCTTGTCAACTGGGTTTGTTAGTATCTAGGAGTCATGAGTCAGGTTCCCCCAGAAAGCATCCTCTAAGATGGAGGTTAGCAAGCTGGAAGCTTCTTATCAGGTTCTGTGAGGATCAATCCCTGTGTCCTTCAAGGGAAGGGGTGGAAGCAGGACTGGTCAAGGGGAGAAGTTGGGCTATGATGCATTGACAGCAAAGGCCTCAGCCCACCCACAGGCAGCTCTGAAATGAGGGTGGCCCTTCAGCGTTGTCCTGAGTTGTACTAAGGAGTTTCTTAGTCCAGCCTGTAAAAAGCAGACTTTTCTTATTTCTACAAATATGACTATATCCCTAGTAGCTACTACAAGACAATGATGACTTCATGTGTGGCTTTATTATTAAGTATGCATTCCTTACAACACATTGGAATGCAAATTATACATACTTATGTGTATATAAGTCACATGGAAGTAAAGAACAATTTTGGTATTTCTCAGTTCCCTTCATATAATAATTTTAGCTGTCTGTATTTGAACTCAGGACACGATTTTGAGTATGGGTCAAAGGTAGGGTTCTTATCTGATGCCTTGAATGACTTTTACTGGGTTTGTGAACCCTGCAGAAATCTGCGTTTGGGAAAATATGTTCTGGAGACAAAGATTTGAATCTTCATGTTCTCGGAGGGGTGTGGTGTCTCTCCCATACAGAGTGAAGAGCCATTGTGTAAAGAAATACAGAGTCAACCTGGTCTTGCTTTGTAGGCTGCTCTGTACCCTGCTTCACACACACAGCTGTGACAGATGACAATCTAAAAAGAGAACATGAAAAAGGCAGGATCATGCCTTTGCCTTTTCCCCCTACAAAAGGGATATATCTGTGGACAAGAGACTAACACAAAGTGGGAAGTGAGAATGAAGACACTGTGCGCTCCAGGTTCATAAGCAGGGAAGGGAAACCAGTGGTTTGGCTCTGGCGGAGCGTCAGGACTAAAAGAGCGCTGCATAACATGCTGGGCTAGAGTGTACACGCTGCTGAAAAAAATAGGGTCAGGTGCTGGTTGTGCTCTCCTGCTCTAGAAAGGAGGCAATTATCACTGCCACAAATTGCCTCCACCGTGACCTGGAGCCCTGTAGCTTGAGTGGAGCTTTGATCCCAGGGAGAGAGCAGGACAGAGACATGGCCTCTTTTATTTTAATTTTAATTCCAGTATAGTTAACATGCAGGGTTACACTAGTTTTGATGCTGTACATTACGCAGTGCTCATCAGGTTGAGAGCGCTCTTCATCCCCATCCCCTTTTGCACCCATCCCAGTACCCGCCTCCCCTCTGGTAATCATCAGTTTGCTCTCTAGGGTTAAGAGTCTGAGCTTCTGTATCTTTTTTGTTTGTTTCTTAAATTCTACGCATGAGTGAAATCATAAGATATTAGTCTTTCTTTGACTTATTTCACTCAGCATTATACCCTCTAGATCCATCCATGCTGTTGCAAATGGCAGGATTTCAGACTTTAGGGCTGAGTAATATTTCATTGTATATATACCACTTCTTTGTTCATTCATCAGTTGATGGACACGGTTGCTTCCATATCTTGGCTCTTGTAAATAATGCTACAGTAAACATAGGGGGGCATATATAATTTTGAATTAGTGTTTTCATGTTTGGGGCAAATACCAAGTAGTGCAATTACCGGGTCATATGGTAATTTTTAATTTTTTGAGGACTCTCCATACTGTTTTCCATAGTGGCTGTACCAGTTTGCATTCCCACCAACAGTGTATGAGGCTCCTTTTTCTCCACATTCTCACCAATACCTCTTGTTTCTTGAAATTTTTATTTTAACCTTTCTGATAGGTGTGCCTTTGATTTGCATTTTCCTGATGATGAGTGGTGTTGAGCATCGTTTCATGTGCCTGTTAGCCATCAGTCTTCTGCCCCTTCTTAAATTGGATTATTTGGTTTTGGGGTACTGAGTTATATAAGTTCTTTATATATTTTAGATACTAACCCTTTATCAGGTATGTCTTTTGCAAATATCTTCTTTCGTGCTGTAGGTTATCTTTTACTTTTGTTGATTGTTTCCTCTACTGTGCAGAAGCTTTTTATTTTGGTAGAGTCCCAATAGTTTATTTTTTATTTTGTTTCCCTTGCCTTAGGGGACATATCTAGAAAGATCTTGCAATGGCTGATGTCAGAGAAATTACTGCCTGTTCTCTCTTTTAGGATTTTTATGTTTCAGGTCTCCAATGCTCCTGACCTCCAATTAGGTCTCCAAGATCCTTAATCCATTTTGAGGTTTTTTTTGTGTATGATTTAAGACAGTGGTGCAGTTTCATTCTTTTGCATGTAGCTGTCCAGTTTTCCATCACCATTCATTGAAGAGATCGTCTTTTTCCCATTGCATATTCTTACCTCCTTTGCCAAAAATTAATTGACCATATAATCATGAGATTGTGTTTGTGCTTTCTGTTCTGTTCCATTGATCTATGTGTCAATTTTGAGGCATGGCCTCTTTATCGGGAACTGAGATAAGTTACCCCTATGGCATCAGCAGCAATCTGACCATTGGGTGGAAACCCAGACAGGATTACCAACTTGATTCTGGGCTAGGCATACAATACAGGAATCACAAAAATCTCTAACCAAGGAGGGGTGATTAGGGAGAAGACATTAGTGGTTGTCTCTCATATAAAATGGGTCTGCACACATAAATTCCAAACCACATAAAGAGCTCAACAACTTGAATCTGAATTCACTAGAGAGTAAAGTAAAATCAAGAAGTGTTCTTTAAAAAAAAGGATGTCTAACATCCTTAGAGAGATTGATGGAGAATAATACCCATTAAAAAAATACAAAAGGGGGGGCACCTGGGTGGCTCAGTGGTTAAAGCCTCTGCTTTCGGCTCAGGTCATGGTCCAAGGGATCCCTGGCATCAAGCCCCGCATCGGGCTCTCTGCTCGGCAGGAGGCCTGCTTCTCTTCTTCTCTCTCTCCCTCTGCCTGCCTCTCTGCCTACTTGTGATCTCTGTCTGTCAAATAAATAAATAAAATCTTTAAAAAAAAATACAAAAGGAAAAGAACAGGAAATACTGAGTAAGGGGCAAAACCAGGCAGAAATGGAGAGTAAATAGATTTAAAAAAGAAACAACTAGAAATATCAGCAATGAATAACAGATTCATTGAAATAAAGAAGAAAAAACAGATGAGACGAGGCTCAGTTGAGAAGAGAATTAGGAAATTAAGGTATTACTGAAGAACTCACCAAGAATACAGCACAAGTATGTAAATTCATTAAAAACATGAATTGAGTTAAGAGAAGATAGATTAAGAATTTCCACAATATGTGTTACTGCAGTTCCAGAAGAGAATGAAAAGAGTGGCACAGAGGGAGTGGCTGGAATTTTTCCGAAGTGGGACAAAACATGAGCCCTTCAATTGTGGGCACACACTGAATGCTGAGCAGAATGAATGGAGATAAATGCCGACCATTCCTAATCCGAATCAAACTGCGGAGAGTCTAGGATAAAGATAAAACTCTTCACATCTGCCAGGAAGAAAAGACAGCTTCCCTAGGAAGAAACGGCGCTGACTGACAGCAGACTTGTCATCGGCATAATGAGTCTAGAAAAATATTTTCAAAGTGCCAAGGAGAGACAATTATAAACCTGCTATTTTGTGCTCCACTAAATTATTTGTATGAGGGGGTTCAGACATGTAAATACTGAGAGTTTGCCTCCCACATACTTTCACTGAAGAGACGATTAAAGGATGTTCATGTACAAATACAAAAGTGCGCGGGAAGGAAGGCTGTCAAAAGCTATGAAAGGCCTATGGTTTCCCCCTGCTTGCAAGGTCACAAGGTGTCTGCCACAGTCTCCTGGCTGCTGGCAGAAGACATGAGAGGTCAGAGACAGAGGACTATTAAGGCAGCATGAGCTTCCTGTTCACATTGCTTCTCCTACACCCCCAAACCCCAAGGGGCGATGCAGAGCAGCCCAGGTCACTGCTGCTCCCAGGCTGGGCTTAGAGCGCAGCTGAAAACCATCGAGTTCTACCATCGTTTTGTTCTTGGACTATGTTTGTTTGCTTGCTTCCCTTCCATTCTTTTAAAGAGGCTGTGAGCCAGCCTGCCCTAGCTTTGCCGCTGAGGGAGACATTGTCCTTATTATCCTGGGGAAAAAAGCAAATCTGCTCTCTTCCCCCAGGAGAGACTGCCTCTGTCTTCCAAGGGTGTTTGTTGATGCAAGTGGCTTATAGGTTGTGTGGAAATTCCATGGACAATTGTCTCCCAACAAAGAGGGTGAATATAAAATTAAATACAAGTTTTAGCTTGAACTAATCATTGTCTTAAATAGCTGATTATTTTGTGTGTGCTTTTTAAAGGATAAAAATCCAATAGTTGGGGAGAAGAGCTGTTTAAAAAAAAAACCAAAATACAAAAACTAAGGTTTCTGTCTTATTTAAGACAGAATAGAGATCCTAAATAAATTTAGGCTTTGGATCAGTTTATAAAAGGATATTTGTGTGTGCGCACATGTGTGTGAATGTATTATGTCTATTATGTCTATTATTTCATAAAGAATAGACATACAGGGGATCCTGGGTGGCTCAGTCAGTTAAGAATCTGCCCTCACCTCAGGTCGCGATCCCTGGTCCTGGGATTGGGCCCCATGATGGACTCCCTGCTCAGCCAGGAGTCTGCTCCTTCCTCTATCTCTGGCCCTCCCGCCTCACTCATGCCATCTCTCTCTAATATAAACAAAATCTTTAAAAAAATAGACATATATGGGCGCCTGGGTGGCTCAGTGGGTTGGGCCGCTGCCTTCGGCTCGGGTCATGATCTCGGAGTCCTGGGATCGAGTCCCACGTCGGGCTCTCTGCTCGGCGGGGAGCCTGCTTCCTCCTCTCTGCCTGCCTCTCTGCCTGCTTGTGATCTCTCTCTGTCAAATAAATAGATAAAATCTTTAAAAAAAAAAAAAATTGTTAAAAAAATAGACATATAATTTACAGCTTTTTATACTTAAGAGAGAAAAATATTAGACTATTTTTAAAAATTGACCAATAGAATACAAGAAAGGAGAAAAACTAGGAAAAGTCTTGGTTTGTGGGATATATCTAAAGAGGTATTTAGAGGAACATTTATAGCCTTAAATGCTTTTATTCAAAACTAAGAAAATCCCAAAATACATGGGTTATTTTTTCACCTAATTAAGCTGGAGGAAGAACAGAATAAAACCAATTAAGTAAAAAGAAACATAATGAAGATAAAAGGAATTAATTAGAGCAGGGGAGAAATGCAATCCACTTTTGTCTGTCTCTTTTTAAGTACCTGGCCTCTGACATTTCAGCTGCCAGTGTTCTTACCTGCAAGTCTAGAGACTTGGGTCTGAAGACATGAATGAGCCTTTTAAAGGGAAGTGGGGGCCAGTGGGAAGAGTAAAGGGATATGGATGTAAAACTTAACAAGCAAAAGTATTTCAAAGAAAAGAAAAAAGGAAGAAAACAACTTCAAAAACCAAATTTATGTGACCCAGATGGCATGGAGAATTGTCCTTTTTGGAATCATAATTATTATTTTAAAAGTCCAAACTATGCTGGAAAATTTGGGAAGTATGGACACAGACCGCATAAAGTAGTCAGTCCAACGTGAGTTCAGCTGGCATTTATTAGCTAGGCGCTGTAGTGGGTGGGGCTGGGCTACACAGGTAAACCAGACATTAATTCTGGTTCTGGAAGACGATGACGGGACATGAACCTAGTAGGGGCACTTGATACAGTTGGAGGACTTGAAGATAGGGTGGCACATAACTCCATGATTACTCTGTCTCCCAACCCCAAACAGGAAATAAAACAGTTCTTGGGTTGGAATGGTCAATAATTGGCAAAGATGAGAGGTTTTAAAAAGAGCAAACTGTGAAAAACATTTATAGAGTCCCAGGATTACAAAGTAAGGATATTATTCCAACACCATTAGAGGTAGCCAAAATGCAATAAATGTAACGATAATGCAGGGGAGGGATAACAACAGTTTTCTTCCTACCCTTCTAGGCGTCTGCTCATGCTCTGCAACAAAAGACAGATTAGAACAAACAGGTTTATTAACATTTGCATCATGCATGGAACATAGAGGAGTATCAGAGAGGAGTAACTCAAAGGCTTGGTTGGTAATTGGGCTTATATAGCAGCTGAGCAAAAGAGCAATGAATTTTTAGAGAAAGTAACAAGGCAAAGAAAAGGATCTTGAGTCTCTAGAGGTGGCCAGTTGTGGAAAGGTGAAATATATGGGAAACTAACAGAAGGTAAGGGCCTCTTAGTCAAATTTGGTGTAGAGCTTTCTGGTGTTATCTCTGGGCTGATAAGGGTCTAGAGTTCTCTCCAGGTGATCGGTAAGGGGAGATGGGGCACCTTTGCAAATTTTTTGTCCTGCTCTTAGGCAAATTGTGTGCCTGTGTTGTGTTGGCCCCCTGAGCTGAGAGCTTTTCTTGTATCAGCTTCCTTTCAGTTGCTTTGAGCTCAAAGTAAACCTTATACCAATGTGACATGTTTGCAGGTGGCATTTTTGCTACTCTCTGATAAGAAGGGGGATTACAGGGGTGTTTAGCATCAGTATTCATGAAGAGAATAAAGACTGAGTTTGGCTGACCACACTAACAGGTGTGAGGTCAGGCCAACGCCACAAGCATGCAGAGCTCACTCAGTGCATTTGCTACAGAGCATCTTAAAGATAAAGGCAAAATCCCTGCTCAAATGCTCTCCTTTCTTCCCCAGAGTTAATCATTGTTTTGAAGTCCAGTATAGCCTTCCCACATCTATTGTAATACAACTTGTACAATTTATCTGCCTTATTTCCCTGCCATGTCTGTTAGCTGGGCTGGTTGGAGAAGAAAGAACAGCTAAATTGATTCACTGTAACTTGGCCATTGCTCACACAAGGTAGCCTTGTCATGAGCCCTGGAGGAGTTCCTGCAGTGTCATGGGACCTGTGCAGGGTAAGAGAGGTTTGAGGTTAAAAAGAAGATACATACCCCACCCTCAAAAACTGAAATATACTGGGAAGACAGACATTAAGTAACTACACAAATAATTACAAGAATGAATTGTAATTGTACTATGAATTGTACTATTGAATTGTACTATGTAAGAAAAGTCCAGGCTGCTGTAGCAAGGGACTACTGAAGCTGTGGTTGGAGGTGAACGTGGTAACTGAGGGGCAGAAGTAGGATAGGGAGGGCGAGAATCAGTGTCTGGAGGAAGGAGCTTAGTGTGTTCAAGAACCAAATAAGCCAGGCTGGTGTGAGCCTGGAGAACAACAGAGAGAGCTAGAACTTTTCAAGAATTGGGGACTTTATCCTAAAATAGTGGGAAGCCACTAGAAGTTTTTAATACCACCTCTGGCTAAGCATCAGGAATCCTACATTCCAATAGCCATAGGTCTGTAGTTATCTCATTTTCAAAACAGACTTTTATTTTCCCCTTCAAAGGAGTAGAAGCCACTAGGAGGTATCCCATATCTGACATATACCAATTAGTATAGTGAATGCTTCCTTTAGGTAATCCATTCCTTTAAACTTGTTATATATAATTCGTTAACTTGAGCTAGTTTGCAGTACAGCAGTCTGGGCTTTTCTCCTTGGTTTTTAAAACTCTAATTTACTGTAAAATGTATCTTTTTATGTCTCGGGGACCTCTAGTCTGGCTGACAGCCTTATTTTGTTATTACCATATTGTTGTCAGTGGGTTGCTGACACAGCTGCTCAGGTGGGCACCTGCCATGTCTGTCTTCAGAACTCAATGGTACCTCAGCTTGGGTCAACTAAAGAGGGCATTACATGCTAATTGTTGGCAATCCCAGTCTTTTATCCAAACTCCCTAAATTTCCATGTTCCTGAAGTGGCAGAAGATGTTGTCCAAGGGAAAAGCAACTGGTGCAATCACCATACTCCTATACTGTTACATTGACCCGTGGGTGATTTACTACAGGATTTTGATTTTGCCGGAGGAGAGAAAAACCAAGGATGTTTTTCAGAGGCCACGATATTTTGTCAAAAGCACCTAGATAGTAGCTTTATTATGTTCATTTGAAATGTGTATTCTGAACCGATGCATTTGTCTGACAACTTTATTGATATTTCAAGTTGAATAATCATTTTTTGTGTGAGTATTTGGTTCTTCAGAGGTTTTGCCTTTTAAAAAGTTATACTTATTCTGATCAGTGATTCACCAAAGGGTTTATAGTGGTATCAGGCTTGGTGTAAACCAGTTTATAAATTTGCTTTTCTAACAGATTTATTTATACTTTAGCACATCTCCCCTGAGGACTTCATAGTTATATAAAGAAGATTTTTTATTGTAACAGTAACTTACAGACCAACACCTATTTTATATATATGTGTGTGTATGTGTTTGTGTGTGTGTGTGTGTGTGTGTGTGTAAGCCATGTAAACAAAGGCAATAACTTTTAAAAGTATCTAATTTTAACTGTATATCCAAAATAATGATTAATGATAAGTTTGAATAAACTGGGAAAAATAGGGTAAAATGGGGGAAATGGCTACATTTGTGTTTATCCATCCTTAGAGCCATTATTTGAAAAATTACTCCCAAAGTGGCTACTTACCATCCCAGTCCTTTATTCTAGTAATTAGAAATACTAACAAATAATGACATTACTAATTGAAATATCAATTTTGACAAGCCTTTACTTATTTCTCTATTAAAATGACTTCCTGAAAATATCACAGGAAGTTAATGAATCACTTGTTAATTAAATTTGAACTTTTCTTCTCTAGTATTCAAATGAAAAAACTGAAATATGGTATATTCAAATTGTTTTATACTAAATTGAACATTAATGGTTATATAAATATAATATATGGTAATGTTACACATGAATGTGATAAGAATCTGTAACATTCATAATGGAATTTGCTAATTTTGAATATTGGCTTATCTTTTAAGTTTATTTTGTTCCTGAAAATTCAAGTGCTGAAATAATGTTTTACCAGCATTTCCTAATTAGCCATTTTCATAGAAAGTATAACTTTCTATGAAAAATTTAAACATTCTCAGGCAACTAACAAATCAATCTATCTTTTCTTCTCTTGTTTTGTTAGCCTTTTAGCAAATACCCCGCTGTGATAAATGACATCTCATTCTGGTTGCCCTCTGAGAATTATATAGAAAACGATTTCTATGACTTGGTACGGACAATTGGAGGAGACCTGGTGGAAAGAGTTGATCTGATAGACAAGTTTAAACATCCAAAGTAAGTAAAAAACTTTCTGATTTTATCCCTTTCTTGTCTCTATGTGACAAATGGCGTATGGAAATATATAATAAAATTTTGCTGAAACTCAGTGCATATGAGACAGAATGTCTCCAGAATTTATCATGAATATATAGTTTATTAGAAAAGACTTTTATATCAGTCCTTTCTGAAAATCTTTCTAAAATACAATTTTAGTCTTTCCTGCCTTAGTAAATATGTGAAACAGAATGTTTTAAAGATCTTGGAGTTTTTCAGTATTGTTTTTAGAAGTGATTTCTTACCATTATCACATCCCAGGAACAGAGGAGATGTGTCAGAAACAGGGGTTTGTGGAGAAAAGGCTGTTCTGTCAGTCTCTCAGTGAATATTTATTAACCACTTGTCTCATGCCAAAAGCTGTATCAGGTCCTAGGATAAAGTTTAGTAACTTAATCAGGACCCATCTCGGTGTTGGCCTGTTTTCCCCTGGGGCGTGTGTGTGTGTGTGTGTGTGTGTGTATGCACGCATGCGCCCTGTAGTCTTACACGAATCAGATTTGATTCTACTTTGGTTTTAGAAAAGTTTTCTTGACTTGTATCATTAAGGATTTGTTCTGATCCATTGTTCTACTCTGTCTCATTCTTCCGGAATTCCAGTTCTGCATAAGAAGGCTCTCCTGTATGTGACTTCTCTACCTATTACTTTCTCTCTAATGTCTTAAAACTCATTTCCACGTCATTTTGAATGCTTTTCTCACTGCTGTCTCGTCTGTCCCTACTGTTGCCTGCAGTCTCTTCCTCCTCGCTCACATCCCATCTCCATCTTCGGTCACGTTGCTTTTCCCCCTTTTATGAGCTTGGCAAGCTCACATTTCAATTTCTTCTGTCTTCCTCTCTGAATTATTTCTGATTTGTAGTTTTACTTCATAGAGGAATTGCTTCATTTGGTTCTTAAAATGTATTGCAAGGTATTTGCCCAGCAATTTCTTACGATCCAGTGGCAACATTTTTTTCTATGACTTCTTTGTTAATAAGTTTTTCTTTCCTCTTCCTTATTTTTTCCCCAGTTTTTACATTGATGTGCCTGTGGTGTGCATATGATTTGCCTTTTTGTTACTTGTGTTTGAATGGCATTGGATTTTCTGAACCAGCTATGGGCACAAAGTTGAGGTATGAGTGTGGGTGTTGACATGGCAGGGAGGGGCCAGGGTGATGGTTCGTGTTAACCATCCTCACCACTCTATGGCTATTATCCTCTCCAGTGCCAAGAAATAACTCTTTCTTTGAATATGGCTCATTCATCTCATTGATTCCTTGTGTAGTTCTGCCTCCCGCCCCAAATCCTCTCTTCTTACAAACAGAAGATCCGCCTTTGTTTACTTCAGTTTCAGCACTTATTGGTGATAAAGACTTTGAACTTCAGATTATAACCCTCAGGTCTGAGAAATGTGTCTTTGCTGGTATTTTCGGAGAAATGCCACTGCGTGTGTTTCCTTCCTTCCCATCTCATTAGCTTCTACTTGCTTTCAGCTGCTTTTGGCAGCCTTTAAATATATTTTAGAGTTTGCAGATGATGTCTCTTCCCTAACTTTACAGAAAACAGTATATATGGAGCAGCTTGGGTTTTTGACACGATGGAAGACCCATTCAGTCTGGGTCTTTTCTGTGAGAGAAATTTCTAGGAATTTGCATGTTGATAGTGAAATTCCAGTTACTTACTATTGAAGAAGAGGGAAAGTGTAGGACCAAGACTGATTATTCATTAGTAACTGAGATACCAAAAGGACATGACTTGTTATCTTTTCCCCATTGTTGTTTAATATTTAAAAAACCCATGGGAATTAAGGATTCAGAATCCATTCCTAATTTTGTACTTCTCAAGCTTTTGCCACCTGCCATTGCCTGAGCCCTGCCTCTACTCTCATCAGTGTCAAAAGATAGAGGAGTAGCCCCTTCTGGTTGGAGATGATCAGATCTTAAAGGTTGGAGAGAGCTGTAATGGCCTGGATGTGGGAATAAGTGTGGTTTTGGGTTCAGGTAAATACTAGGATTTTCGGACTGGGTAGTGATTTGTGTTGGTGAGAGTAAATGCTGAATGGGCATGCTAATTGGAGAAATTGCTGTGAGAGTGAGGTAACGTTGGAGTCCTTTGCCCATGGACGTACCGGGCAGGCAGATATTCCATTAAAAAAAAAGAAAGAAAGAAAGAAATCACTGGACTGTATAGGAGTGCTCTACTGATGCAGGTCTATACACACAACCATATTCTAGTTCATGAAAGGAGAATCTATCCAGTTGCTTCCACTGTGGACACAGTACCACAGTACTTTTGATTGGGAATTTGAAAACAACCAACCAACCAAAAAAATACTTTTTATTGGCACTGACCTTACCATTTTTAAGTGAATGTTAAACAGATATTTAAGGCCAATTATTCTAAAGCTATGCCAAATGATTAGCCTGCCCAGAGTGCACACCTGTCTCAATAAGGGCCTTTCTGTTTGGAGTAAGGTTTCTGAGGCAGAGGTTGCTAATTACCTCTCAATATCCAATCCCCCATTTAAAAAATAATGTAGCATTGATTTTTTGTCTAAGCAGCTTGCCAGCTAACTAAAAGCCTCCACTTCTAAGCCTCCACTATAACTAGGTGTATCTTTGTGGCCAAGTCTAGCTAATGACCCATAAGTAGAGGTGTTTAGGTATTTCTGAAAGTTTCCCTGAAAAGTTGGGTTGAGGCTGTCCTTTTCTTTCCTGCCATTTGGATGTGAATGTAATGGCTGGTACTTCAGCACCCATTTTGGACCATGGTATGACCTTGGCAATGGAAGTTGTGTCGAGTACAACCTCGGTCTCTAGCACTGGAGTGTCAGTTCAGCCCTGGACTTTTATGTGAGAGACAAATATCTTGTTGAAGCCACTGGTTTTTAGATCTTTGTTACTGACAACCCAAGGTAAACTTTGCTATTACAGCCCTGAGGGAAAGGATAGACTTACAGAAAGGGACACATTATTTAGTAATAGTGACTCACTGACTAAAGACCCTCAGGAAATATCTAGGATAGGAGGGTGGCAAACAGTTTCTGTTGAGGGCCAGTTTGTAGATAGTTTTGACTTTGAGGGCCATAGGGTCTCTGCAACACCTGTGCCCTACTCTGCTATTGTAAAAGCCATGGACGAAATGAACCAAACAAACATGGCTGTGTTCCAGCAAAGCCTTAATTACAAAAACAGGTGATGGGCTAGGTTTGGCCCATAGTTTGCTGACCCCTGATATACAGGAGGGAGCCACATACAATTCTTTAACTGACCCCTGCTCATATATTCTAAAATTCTCCTCTCGGATGTCTTTTTTCCTCGGGCACCCTGCACCCTCCTCTTCTCCTTCCAGTAAGAGTTCCTGACTTGGGTGGTGGCAAGTGGAGGGTCACCTGATCTTGTACTCATCAGTGCCTATCTGGAGTTTAGGACTTACTTATTTTCTAAATGCATAAATTAAATACTAGATTAAATATTGTTAGGTAGTCTAAAGAGCTCTGACCCTTTCTTTGCCTAACATCAAGAACTGAGAAATGCTAGTAGTGCGTGAAAGACTCTTTGAAATAAACAAGTAGTTGAACAAATTATGTCTTTTTTTCTTGCCATGTCTTGCGAACAAGAGCAGATCCCAAGATGCCTCAGGGAGACACAACAGCTGAATAGGAACCTAATTTCATAATGATAGACAAATGGGCACATTTTTCTGGGTTACAGATAATAGTCTGTCCTGAATGGTCACAGATAACAGCTGTTCAGGTTAGAAGAAGATGACTTTTTGTTCTAGCCCGTGCGGCTCAGATAGGACAGATTTAGATTGAGCTCAAGGTAGAGGCTTTCGGAAGTTAGAATTGGGGGATTTAAAAGACTTACTTGACTGGACTACAAGAAATGGTTGGTGGGGAGGATGCCCCAGGTGTCTATAGCAGGTGCTCCCTGGCCATGTCCCCAGATCAGTGCTTCTTATAGACCTCCTCCATGTTTCTGGGGCTGCTGCTCACTCCATGCATTCTGCTCAGTCATGGACATGCTTTCCTGAATCCATGAACCCAAGCCAGGTTCTAGTTGGGGCTGAGATGCTAGAGGCAAGCATCCTGAGCCATGGGCACCGAAGGCGAGTGCCAGCTCTGTTCAGGCCTCCTTGATCCAGTTAATGGTTCTGTTCTTCCTGACTGACCACTTGAATTGGAACAAATTTAGCATAGGTTGGTACCAGAGCACTTGTCGGCAGTTTTTCATGGTGTGCCCAAGAGGGACTTCACCAAGAGAGGCACTTTCTCCGTGTGGCTGGCCCCCCTTCTCAGTGGATTTGAATCGCGGGTATTACCTGCTCCTAATTGGCCACAGCATGGGGGCAGGTGTCCCTGTGGATAAGGCAGTTGGGGTGACTTCTCCTTCCTTCTTCCCTTCCTCTTGTTTTTCCTTCCTTAATCTCTTCTTTCTTTCTTTCTTTCTTTCTTTCTTTCTTTCTTTATGTTTGATTTTGCTTTGTCAAATTGCATCCAATAAAAACATAAAAGTTTAAAAATGAAAAGGTGGAGATTCACCCATCACGTCAACACCCTAACACCACATTTCTTCATATCGTTACATTTTCCCTGTCTTGACTTTCTTCATGTGTATGCTCCAGATGACATTTGATCCCGGAATGATGTATGCTATGTATTATCAGCCTTCTGGTCTAGAGTGGGGTTCTTCAGCCTCTCCACTACTGATATTTGGGGCCAGATAATTCTTTGTTGGGGGGGCTGTTCTGTGCACCCCAAGATGTCAGCAGTACCTCTGACCAGTCTCAACCCCTACCAGCACCTTATGATGACCAAAAATGCTTCCTGACATTGCCAGATATCCCCGGTCAGGCAAAATTGCCCTCAGTTGAGAACCACTGGGATATTATTTAGTGGAGAATTTCTTATGTCTTCTAAAAAATATTATTTCTTAAAACCATGCTTTACTTTTGTGTTCTGACCAGCAGGGAAAAGGGACAGAAGGACTTTACAAGAGGGAGGTGTTCCAGCAGGGCTTCTTGTGGTTCCAAGAAACACACATGACAAAACATCAGAAAAGCTGGGCACCCCAGCTAGGCTTCAGAAAGAGCTGGAGCTAGGGCAGGGTCTGACCTTTCTGTCTCCATTGCTCTTTCTGGGGTTTGTCTACCAATTTCTGCTTCTCTGTCATGTTTTATTTCCTCATGCCCTCTCAGGCTCTCCCCTGCTTCCTGCTTTCCACCAAATAGCTTATGCTCTCTCTGTATTTGGCGGAGCTCAGAATGCCCTGCCCAGCCCCCAAGTCTAAATGACCTTCAGGTGTCAGTGCTCAGCACCATTTGCTAGCACTTTGCCCAATTCTGACATTCCCAACAAAGGAGTCTCACCGGCCTGAGATTTTCTGGCCAAGTCAGAGGTCACTGACCAGCTGGAGGACAGGTTCTCCTGGAATCAGGTGTCTGCCCTCGCTCTAATTAGCCACATGAGTCAAAGGGACAGGCCTCTGACCTTGTTTTATAGGTCGGTAGGTTTACTGTCTATATGGAGCTTTCTTTGTTTTCTCTGTAGCCTGAACTCAATAGCTTCCGACTCAGGCACTGCCATTTTCAGACTGCCTTGAACTTCACACAGAGGCCTGTTGTAAGAATGTTAACCAATCGCTTCTCGAGTTCCTATGTTATAGGACACATTGGGCTCATTGGGACCACATGGATAGTAAGGGAAGAGATCCCAATTTTTGTGGGACTAAATAACGCAAGAAGAGTGAACTAGCAATAAAAAACAGAAGGTGATAATAAGGTAGGTTAAGCCTCGTGTGTGGCCTGCACAGTTTCTTGCATGTGTCTGATGCCCCACAAGCCTTCCCCATGTGAGGGGCAATGTCCAGGGCTATAGGTTCAGAGCAGGGCAGCCATTGGTCTGGGAAGATTTCCCAGGAGATGAGACAGCGAACTCTGCATGTCTGTCTCCCTTCTGCTATCTTGTGAATGAGGTGTACACAGCTCATTCTCAGTGAGTGCCTCCGAGTAGAAACCTTCAGTTCCTGTGAAAAGAACCCTGGGTTGTTATGTTCTTTTGTTTCTGGGGCAGATTCACTCAGGGCGGCCACTTGAAGACAGACGGGATTTATTTAAGAAAATGCCTGAATCAGAACAGGAAACCCATTTGGAACCAAGGCAGGTCTAAGGGCTAGAGATCTTTTGAAACCAGGCACCTCTGGCTCTATCCCTCCGCTTGCTCCTCTCAGCCAGGGACCACTCCTAAAACAGCTCAGCCCCACTTTCCAGAACACAGAACCACAGTCTGAACATTTACAACCAGAAGGGTTCATGGGACATTTTTTCAGAACTAGCCTCGTAGGTGTGGACCTCCTTCCCCCATCCCCCACCAGTCTGCTCCTCAGAGCTCTGTGTAACTGCTCTTGATGTTGACTCATTCATATCTTGTGTTCCTTATGTGCACTTAAACTTTTCCAGGCTATTCCGCTTGATGGAAACTCCGTAGGGCACTATGGCATAGTCTCTCACTTCTGTCTTCCTACAGTGTTTAAATTGGAAGGAGGCTGGCTGCCTGCGTGATGCTTGGTGGATGGCTCATTGATCCTTCTTCGTTCCTTAGAGGAGCTTTTGTTAAATGGCTGGAAGTATTTTATGACCTAAAAAGTAGAGGCAATGTAGGCCAGTGGAAAGAGCTCAGAATTTAGAGGCAGAGGCCATCAGCGGAGTCTTGGCCCTTCGCATCTTAGAAGTCCCATAAAGGGATTCTCTAACCTCAGTTCCTCATCTGCCAACCAAGGGTGTTAACATCAGCCAGAAATCAGAAATGGCAGCTGCAAAGATTAGGTGAGCCTATAGGTGTGAAATGCTTTGAAAACAGCACAGAGTTGGTTCAAAAAAAAAAAAAATTTAATAGCTATCACAGGAAAAACCAGTAACTTTCACAGTCAGCCCATCTTGCTTATTAAAGAGTAACCTCGGCACAGCCAGGAGTCTTGGATTTGGCCGCCAAATACATACAACTAGGAAGTTCTGGTCATCGCGGGAAGCAGAGTGAGACTTCATATAAAACTATCATTCTGAAGTAATCCATGTTCTTCCTGCAGCTTAAGGAGTACATGTTCAATCATAAAAAAATAAAAATACTTCGTAAAGTGGCATAGATGTTGGTCAGCAGAGCCGCGTCGTCAATATGGCTGTTCTCTGGGTTCTGTATTGGGAAAATGCCACGGCTGGTGGCAGGTGCGGTGACATCTCCGGTTTACAGATCACTCCCTGGTCCTGTTTCTTGTGACAGAGCCAAAGAAGTGCAGTTATCTGAACTTAAAGCTTGGCCAGCAATGAAAAGCCAGCGACAGCTAATCTTGAGAGAGCTTGTCAGAAGTTGTGTCCCCTTGAAACTGACAGTATGAGGTACCAGGGAGCTGGCTCGGGGCGGACAGGCCTGCTTTAGAACTCTCCTGGCTTCTTTCCCTTTCTTCACTTTTATTGCCATGCTGGTGGCGTGAGTCTAAGAACTTTTATTGTTGTGGTTCAGACAGCCCAGAAAGCAATTCTAAGAACACTATTTTTAGCCTGGGTATTTGTTTTTCCCTACCTTCCTCCCTTTAGCTCCTTCCCTAAAAGCCTTCTTTTTTAAAGCGGCCCAGGAGGGGTGCGTTTTCTCGGGGTCACACAGAAGCCCTGCTTGCCACCAGCGTTAGACAAATTAAAACACAATTAGCTCAGCCCCCAAACGTGCCCTGTCCCCTAGCACTTCACCATTTGCTGAAGGAGCCTTTGACATTACCTTCAGCACTGACCCAGCAGGGCCCTGGGAGCAGCGTCTTGGCACAGAGCAGAGAAGGAGTGGAGAGACTGCTCGTTGACAGCCAGACAAGGAGAGGGGCCTGGATCGTCAGTGATCTGCTGTGTGCATGCACACCTTCATGAAAATTAACCATGAAGCCGCTCTTCCCTCTTTAACTTTCAATTAGCAGTTTTCAGGGAATTCTTTGGCTATAATCTTCACTTGGCATCCCGTGCACCTTTTTGCAGCGTGGAGACTGAATGCTCTCTTTCTAAGATGCAAGGCAGAAGTAACCCACTTCCCTTGATATTTCCCTGTCCCACCCCCAACAGAATCGATCAGATGAGAGTTAAAATGCACACCAAGGACAACCTGTGAGGGGAATCTCAGCCACAGAATTGGCAGAAATGTGATGGGGAGGGGCAGCCCCAACCCCTCATTTTGGGCAGCGACGAGTCATGCTCTGCATCATTCTGGATCTTTGAATCTGTTATCCAGGTCACAAGGTCACTTCTTTCAACTAGCTACCACCCAAACGTGAATCCCAGAGCTGCAGTGGGAGCCTGCCTCCCACTCCCAGCTGCACCGTCCATATGGGGTCAGCGACCTTGCCCTTCACACCACACAGAGGCTTAGCCTTGACTGTACCGTGACCCTCACAGTTACTGAGGATGCCTTAGTAACCAAGAAATTTATGACTCCAAATACGGCCTGGCACTGCGCAGCTTCAGAATATTACGCAGAATAACCTAACGGTTATCCTGATTATGGATCTTGGAGTCGAGTTTTAAAGATGAGATTTATAAGAAAGTTTCTGAGACCTATTTGAATTTCTGAGCAGCGGAGATGGGCTCAGCAGACCTGCCGATTCCTCCGGCTCCAGCTCCAGCCAGGATGCAGCTGGGATGCACAGTGCGCGGGCCGGGTTGGTGTCCAAGTGTCCCTTGGGCTAGTTACCTTCCTTAGCTTGGTCATAACTGAGACTTAAGCTGCTGGTGTGCAAAAGCAAACAGAGACCTCTAGGGATGAGGGGTCAGCTCCAAGGGAAAGGACCAGTGGTGTATACAGTTGGTCCAAATCGCATCCTAGATCTAGGGCCCCTTTCTTATTGGGGACATTTGGGAGGGTGCCATGCGGTCAGCAGGCCCGGTGGAAGTGGGTGGCAGAGCAGATGAGCAGTCACAGAGAAGCCGGGCTTAGGGCTGCACACAGTCTGCTGCCACCCCAGGGCTCTGTCCCCCCCTTAGAGGTGGGGTGGATCTGGAGTCCAGATGTGGGGGTGGAATGTAAGGGATACTTAAGGTGGGAAAGCCTGGTGACCAACAGGAACTTCGATTTGGTTTTTTTTGTTGTTGTTGTTGGTTTGTTTTGTTTTAACAGCCTATAGCTCCAAGGGGGAATCTACTTACTCAAGTGTCGTTTGGAGCCACAGAAAGCAGGACTATGACCAGAATTTAATCAGGCGTCTAGTGAGGACAGAGCAAGGTAGAATGTTCTGGAAGATTTATTGAAGAAGAGAAGGATACCTCAAGGCAATGTAGTGCCAGTCAGGGCATCCTGTTCCAGTGGGGCTGCTGTGGTCAAGAGAGGACTAGTTAGACAGACACTTAGGAAATGAATTGAGGAACTTCTGTTCAGATCTCCCCAGCATGTCACCGCCACCTGCTCACGGAGACCTCAGCCTCCTGCAGAGTTCCTATCAAGTATTTCTGGAGGCTCCTAAGGGTGTCCCGCATTTGCTTATGCAGACTTCCCCTGAACATGCCAGTGATTCATGGGGGACCCTGGTTTCCTCCTGGATATCGCCAGTCCTGCTGCTGCCCCAGCCAGCACACCCATGAGACTTTGGGGGGTCTTCATGGGGTCTTGCACTGTTTCAGTTTTGGGCAGAGCTGTGCCTTCCTTTGAGGGTGTGGCACCTGTCACACAGCTCTGCTTTGAGCCCCATGTCCCTTCCTACTCCGCAGAGCCCCTCCCTCGAGGCTTTTCCCTCCAAGCAAACCCCTGCCAAAAAAGGCTCCGGGATTCCAGTGCAGACCTGACTCCCGCTGAGTTCAGACCAGAATCTCTTCCTCAGAAACAAAGTTCAGCAAAATCAACAAAATGCCAGTCACCTTCTCCTCTTTTGTGAACAGAACTATTTTTGCAAGATGTCTTAAAATTTCTCAGAGGAGAAAGAATACCCCACGAAAGTTTTTAGATTATGTATTTGACAGATCCGGCCACTTTTCTTGTTATCCACTTCCTCCTGACAGGAAGTGACGATAGTAAGATGAGAAGAGAGGGAACCCTCAGTGAAAATGAAGCAGGTGAAATATTTGTGCAAGAGATGACAGCTGTGGTCTATGCATTTATGCAGAATTTTACTGGAATAATTGCTTATCCCAGCATTTATTAAATATAGTAATCTCTCCTAGCTGGTCATCTGTCTGGCAACACACATGATATCAGTGACGGTGGAATAAGCATTTCTAACACGTCTGTTCTGGCAATTTCCACGTTGCATTGTATTCGTACAGTTCCCACCCCTGCACTGTGAGTTATGGCCAGCCATTGGGACTTTAACTTTCTACTCTATTTGAGGAATAAAATATAGCAGCCATTCAATAAACATATGATGAATGAATGATAAAAAGAACGAAAACCCAGGAACAACATACCGACATCATGTTTTCTCCAGCTATAACTGACATCCATTTCTCTGTAGACCAGAAAGAGACCCCACGGGGTCACATTTTGCAGATGGGTGACCAGAACCCTTTACTATCAGTCATGATGGTTTCTTACTGAGGAGAAACAGAGTAGGGGGTGAGGATGGCTCCTCAGGAACAGGAATTGAATTATAGCAAGTTGGATTCTGAGTAAACTGCTGGTTTAAAAATAGTGGTTTTGAGATTAGTGTTCACATGGAGAAAGGAAGAAAGGAAAGAGGAAAAAAAAAAGTACCTTTGAAGAAGATTGGTTGTATCCTCTGTAAAATATATTTTAATACTCTGAGCTCCCAGGATCAGAAAAGTGTTAGAAGTATGCAAATTGTCCATGATTACCTAAGAAACCCTTTCCTTGATTGGAAGAGCAGAAATCACAGGGCTGAAGAGAAATTCAAGGAGTCAAATTATAACGTGTTTGTGTGTATGTTTGTTTGCCACAGGTGAGGAACAAGGGGAAACTGAAGGAAGGTAACATGAAAGGAAGAAAAAAGCTATCTGTACAAGGAGGGCAGAGAAGCCTTAGCTCTCTTGAACGTGGGCTTTCCAAACCACTACGTACCTACGCCATGCCATTTAGAGTCGTAGGAGTAGTGGATCCCTGACATGGCTGCCAACATCCTTTTCTAGCAGCAGCTTCTTCCCTCATGTGCCTGGCTCATAGGACAGCTTCCACACTCATAGGTCCAGTGGGACTCTGTCCCCAGACCTAAGTGATTGCTTCAGGAGTAGGCACCTTGTAAAGCTGGGCCAGTAGGCCTTTTCTCCATAATGTTTGGATGGAAGACGAAAAAGAGCTTAGGCTGCGAATGATATATCTAGGAGCCATCTCTGGCCACATTTCAGTGAATGTGGGGAGCAGAGAAGGAGAAGGAAACGGAAGAACAGAGATATGACATGGAGAGAAGAACTGGTGTGGTTGAGTCCTCGGTTCCATTCTGTTCTGGGACCAGCTACACTCCACCCTTCCCACAGTTCAGTTGTCCACTCCTTGCTCAGATTCCCTAAGCAAGTGTAACCCCCTGTTGTTTAAGTTGGTTTAACATGGGTTTCCATTATTTGAGATCAAATGAGTTCTAAGACATGTAATTACAGACTTAAGGTGTTGGAAGAGGGCAGGAAGGAAGATGGTGACAGGCCAAAGTCATCAGCTTCTTTTCCAGAGAACTCTGGAACACCAGAGAGTTGAGGCTGCAGGGGCCCTTGAGTTCCAGATGTTTCTGTTCTGATTCTGGTTCTGAATGGTTCTTTTCCTCTTAGCTAGAGTAGCTAAAACTTAATGTATCTCAAGTTGTGATTCCTTCATCCTAGCGACCATGAATATGAACACTTCCCATGGGTGCGGCACAATGCTATCTGTGATGCTTATGGTCAGAAGATATAAAAATGACTTTTAAAATGAGCTCTTGTCCTCAAGGAGCTCACAGTCTGGTAGGAGGGTCAGTGCACATAGATATTTGCAATTTAATATGAGAAATGTCTTAGATAACAGATGGCACCACCATGATTTCAAAGAAGAGTAACACCTCTCTTGCCCTAAATAATCAGGAAGTGTTTACAGGTCATGGTTCAGCTAACAGGTAAGAGTTAGCTATGGAATGGGCCAAGATATTCCAGGCAGAGAAGGCCACATGCACAAAGACAGGAAGAGAGAGAGATGAAAATACTTTACTGTGCCCAGCATACAGGAAGCATGGCGGAGTGGGCGGAAATGAAGCTGGAGGGTTCAGGAGGAGCTAGATCTTAAAGGCCTTGCATTTCCTTATACACATGTGGACTTTTCTGGTAGAACATGTAGGGAGTCATGTGCTAATTTAGCTGTTTTCAAATTTGGAAGTGATTATCTGTCTTGAGACTCTATTGGCCCTGGCTAAAGCCAGAGGTAGGAAAGATGGAGAAGCACATCTCAATAGCTTATCTGTATGGAGGAGATGAGTCTGAGCTGAGACAGTGGCCAGGGCTTTATGGGAGAAGCTGACCAATGGGAAGGATATTTGGGAGTTAAAATCCACAAGAATGGTGGAGCCCATTGAAGAAGTGAGCATGGAGATGAAGGAATCCAATATAACCTCCAAGTCCTGAGTGGTATGACTGAGAGGACGAGAGGGCTGACCTTGAGGTAAGGGGTTAAGTATGGGGAGCAGTGCTTTGGTGGAGATTATTTGGTTACTTTCGGTCCTCTTGAGTTTTAGGTGGGCTGCCTGGGAATGCCGGCCCAAGAGCTCATGAGAGACGGGCCCAGATTAGAGTATACTGTTGGCAGTTGGCGCTCTGGTCAGAACTGAGATGCCCAGGGTGTGTCTGGAACAGAAGGGGAAGGCGAAGAAAGAATGAACTCCAGGAAAGGCTTAAAGAGATGGAAGAGAAAACGAGTGAGTTGCAGGAATTAAGAAGGGTGACCCAGAAGGTCCAAGTAGAGGAGCAGAGGCTGGGGCATTAAAGCATGGAAGGTCCATCTTACACGAGCAAGATTAGAGAGTGCAGTCAGGTGACCTGCCAAGACCACATGGATTTGGCCAGTCCGAAGCCTTCAGAAGCAGGTTCAAGGACAGGAATTACTTTGGTGAATCATATTTCTTCTCCTTTCCCCCTTGTTTTGGCTTCACAAATATTTATTCCATAAATGCTAGTAATTAGAGAATACTTGATATAATGGATATATGCAGAGGGTTGATATGTAGGGAGCAAATTTTGATGTCCTAACTCTGGCACCTAGACCTGGGTCTTCATGGCTATGTGTTTGGTGATGTTGGTTTGGAATAATGTTGTGGGGAAGTTTCACTTTCCAGTCACTTACCTGTTTGTATGTTCCCTTCCTCTCCAGCTCATTTAAAGGGTGGTAGGGCAGGAGAGCCCTCTCTGAGAAGCAGGAATTATACAGGAACAAGGCTTTGAGATTAGTCTCCTGCACTCGGGTGGCCCACTTAAGATAAGCCTCATTAAATGCACTTCAGAGGAGATAGCCCAGTGTATTGAACTTAAGAAAGGACATGGCATGCCAGTTAAGACCTGAAAATATGAATGGAATTTGGAATTTCAACAATACTTTGATCAGCACTTCTTAAAATGGTATGGGGGCATCGGGGGAGAAGACTCCTTAAGGTGATGTGTACTTCCCTTCGGCTGCACACAGCCTCCTGCTTCAAAGGAGGAAGCCACCCCGGGGGACAGAAGTGCAACCAAGTACCAAAAAAAAAAAAAAAAAAGAAAAGAAAATTAGGCTTGACCTCCGCTCACCTCTCAAGGCAAAAACAGCCTCCTCAAAATGAGAGAAATAAAGCCAGGAAAAGAAGGTGTGAGGCATATATCATAAGGGAAACAGAGAGGAGTAGATTTTGATTATATTTAGAATGTTATTTTTTTTTAACCTAGATTGAATCAAGGAATACCTGTACGTTGAACTTCTTCGTTACAGGATTCCTACTGCCAGAAAGCCTATTTAAATATGAATCCCAAATAATGTGATATCACATCTGATACAGGAATATATCTGGCAATATTAAACAGATCAAATTCTTGGGAAGACTAGTCTGAATTGAAGCTATTCTTGGCATAGTTAAAGTAAAGGAGATCAATACAGATATTCAAGATGGAAAAACCCTAATAGTTAATAGAAAACCAAAACTCAAGGTCCCTCCAACCTTCAGAGCAGAGCTGTTTCAAGTGCTTCCCAGAAAACAAATGTGTTGCGGCGCCTGGGTGGCTCAGTGGGTTATGCCTCTGCCTTCAGCTCAGGTCATGATCTCAGGGTCCTGGGATCGAGCCCCACATTGGACTCTTGGCTCAGCAGGGAGCCTGCTTCCTCCTCTCTCTCTGCCTCCTTCTCTGCCTACTGGTGATCTCTCTCTCTGTCAAATAAATAAATAAAATCTTTAAAAAAAAAAAAGAAAGAAAGAAAACAAATGTGTCTTAGAGATTTTAGCCAGGGGCCCTTCCACATCTTCATGTACTGGAGGATCTTCCACATCTTTCCTTTCTTCCTTCCTTCTTTAAATCATGTGATCTTGTGTCCCACCTATCCTGTCCCTCACACAGCTTTGCTCAGCCAATGGCAGGACCAGGTGGAGATTGAAATTCGATCCTATAACATAGGACCAACTTTATTGTAATCACACCGTTTAATTACTTTAAATAGTACTTCTAGCTAGGTTTCCTGCTTAGAGTACTACCAGGAGGATTTTTGTTCTTCTAGCTCGTGCTGTAATAGGAAAATGGCAAGGCAACTATTGTACTCCTAATTGCAAATTTGTTTAATTGAAATTACATTCAGTCATTCTGATATACTTTCAAGCAACTGTGAAAAATAGCTACTATGATCTGTTGGTATGCTGCTTTGAGTAGCTAATAATTTTAGTTGGATGGTGTTTTTAAAAGTTCCTTATTGTTAGTAAACATGAAAAATAAAGTTAGAATAAAACAGCAGCAATAATTGCAAAACTTTATATTTGTGTATAAGTTGGGCCTTGGCATTATGTTTTAAAAACCTGCTTCCCACCCCACCCCCAAAGAAATTCTGTTGAAATATCTGCTGAGTATATTTTGTGGAAAATAGATCTATACAGTCCATAGTGGATGTGAGGAGAAAATCTCCTCTGTTGCACTTTACCCCTGAACCCAAAGTCTCAGATTCAAGGATGTCTGACAAATCTGTTTGAAATTGGTGTCCGTGTAGATGGTGTCCCCTTGGAAGGGCTACCCTAAACTTAATTTTCTGTTGGCTTTGTTTTTTTAATGAGGTGAAATTCACATGACAAAATGAGGCATGTTTGAGTAAGCAATTCAGTGGCATTTAGCACATTCACGGTATTGTGTGACCACCACATCTATCTGGTTATGTAGATCCAAGACATTTTCATCACCCCAAAGAAACCCCACACCCATTGCAGGGCTGCTTCCCATTCCCCATCCTTCCTTCCCCCAGCCCGGGCTGCCACCAATCTGCATTCCGCCTCCATCATAGAAAAGGAACTCACACTGTGTATGATCCGGACGATCCATTGTGTGTGTCTGACCTCTTTCATTAGCATGTTTGTGAGGCTCTTCTACCATTCAGCATGTAGCAATCTTCATTCCTTTTTATGGCAGAATAATTTTCTATTCTACATGTAAACTACAGTTTACCCATTCCTCCCTCAGTGGACATTTGGGTTGTTTCCGTATTTTGGCTACTGTGAATAACGCTGGAGGAACACGTATGCAGAAGTGTTATTTGAGTCCCTGTTCTCCATTGTTTTGGGAATATACCTAGGAGTAGAGTCACTGAGTCACTTGGCGATTCTGTGTAACTTTTTTTTTTTAAAGGTTTTATTTATTAATTTGACAGAAAGAAATCACAAGTAGACGGAGAGGCAGCCAGAGAGAAAGAGAGAGAGAGGGAAGCAGGCTCCCCGCGGAGCAGAGAGCCCGATGCGGGACTCGATCCCAGGACCCTGAGATCATGACCCGAGCCGAAGGCAGCGGCTTAACCCGCTGAGCCACCCAGGCGCCCCTCTGTGTAACTTTCTGAGGAGCCGCCAGACTGATGGCTGTGGTGGTAAATCACTTTCCGTTCCCACCAGCCGCATCCACAGGCTTCCACTTGCATCCTCTCCGACACTTGTTCCTCCCTCCCTTCATCCGTCCATCCTTCCGTCCAGTCAACCAGCCATTTGGTTTCGATGTATATTTCCTTAAAGACTAAATGATTTCTTCATCTGCTTCCTGGCCATCTGTAAATCTTAGGAGAAATGTCTATTCAAATCCTTTGCCATCTTTTTCATTGGGTTGTTTCTCCCCCTTTTTTTTTTGGAGTTGTAAGGGTTCTTTATGTGTTCTGGATACTGGATGCCAAACTTTTTATTGCTTCTTAATCTCTTGAAAGTTAAAAATTATTTCCTTCTTTCTCCTTCCTTCTTTCCTTTCTTCCTCCTCCTCCTTTGCTTTCTTACATGCTGAAAATATCAAATTTGGGTGTTAGATATAATGGCTCTTTAAGAAAGGTATAAGGGAGATATTTAAATTTCTTGTAATTCAACAACCCACAGGTAAGCACTGTTTTCATTTTTATACCCTTTTCCATTCCTTTTTTTCCCCAATATATAGGATAAGCATGCATACATATATATTCAGAGAATTCTGCTTTTGTTGCAAACTATTAACTTTTTAATGCTTTGATGTGGAAAAGTTATATTTATTTACATATAATTAGCAGAGCACTTTGTTGTTTTAATGACTAGTGAGATAGAATCTTTCATGAATTTGTTTATTATTTCAAATACCTTGCTTAAGTGTTCAAGTGCTTTTGTTCACTTTTTCTGTTCGGGTTTTATAAACAATAAAACATCTCAGATCAACTTGGTGTAAGCTATTTATATCCCCAGAGTACTAGTCCATTTTCTCTTGGTTGTTATGAAGCTTTCTTCAGACTGTATCTGCCTTTTATTATTCTGTGTGGTATTTGGGGCAGAGGGATATTTTATCTTCTTTCATATTGTCATATCTAACATTTTTTTCATTGATTCCTTCAATTGTTTTTCCATGTAAGAAGTCCTTGTCTGTCCCGTAAAGGATTATGTAAATATTTGCTTACATTTTCTCTTAAGTTGTTTATTATTTAAATTGTATTCCTGGCTCTGTCTGGAACTTACCATGGTGTTGTGAGATGAGAGGACCACACTTCATTTTCCTAAACAGCTAACTATCTTTCCTGATACTGTTCATAAGATTAATAATTTGCAATAAATGAATCTGTTACCAAAGACATGAAACCAATTGTCTTACTCAGTTTTTTTTTAAAAGACACTTAAACACGGGCTTTTAGATGAACTGGGTCATCTGTGCCTTGGTTTACATGAATTCCCATTCTTATTAAATGAGAAGCCACCATCTCATGTCAGACCAGAGTAGCCACTTGGCAACCCTTAGTCCCTCTTCTGGAGGCTATGTTATAGTCCGCAGGTATGAGGAAGCAAAGCTTCCGCGTGTCCTTTGTCCTGGGTAAATGCTTTTATGTCACATTGATGAGGTTCCTGAGATTGGGGCATGGTTTCTGTGGTTCAGTTGACCTGCAGGGCTATACAATGTAGTTGTTGCCACATTCTGTCTTATTCCATATTATGTCCCAGAAGGAATGGAAGGTCATTGCTCAGAGCTGGGAAGCCTTCGTGGGCCAGTGGCTATAGCTTGGGCTTTGGAGGTTGCCCTCAGTTTAGTTCTTTTCTTTGTGGGCCTGTGGGACTTCGAGCAACTTGCTTTATCTTTCTAAACCTCAGTTTCTTTATCTTTAAAATGGGTCTAACATTAGGAACTACTTTAAAAGGTTATTTTGCAGTGCCTGGTGCATAAGTATATAGTAAGTGTTGTTGATGGTGGTGATAATACCCTAGCGGCGAATTTCTTCTGGGAGAAACTAATAGTAATTAAATGCAAGCATTAAATACACACCAAGAACAGCAAAGCATCTAGGTTAAAAAGCTTAGTGAGTTGTACTTACTGTAGTTAAGCTCATACTCAAAATAAGCATCCAGTTTCTTAACGAAAATTTATTCCATACAATAAAATTGCTTTCTCAAGGTCTTATCTTGGATATGCAGAGGGAACAAGAAGGTTGAGGATATGACAAGGGAAGAAGAGCATAGGGAGGTTAAGATGTAATAAATTGGGGAGAGGGGCAGTGTGAGCACTGTAGGACATAGGTAGCACATCGTTGCTGGTAGAAAAGTACAACAGAGGAAATGAGAAGGATGCCCCATGGTAGAAAATGACAGAACTGGGCTATGCAGCCAGCACTTCTGTTCGCAGGGCAGGATTTGATGAGACAGACAGACGTCCGCTGTGGACAGGCCCTGCATCTCAGTGTCTCAGGGTTTTGAGTCAGGCCTGAAGTTTACACCAGGGAGTCTAAATACCAGAGGGATCCTGCACAAGGTAGACCGCACCCTGTATTCTGATTTGGAATTCGGCAAGCGGTTCATGTGCTGATGTAAGTGAACACCAGCTAGTTCCTGTCCGTGTTCATCAGACAAGAGATACCAACCATTTTAGATACCACCATTTTGCCATCATCTGTTGGTGTTTCTAGATCTGTTTCATGGCAAAATAATTTTCAAAGCACATCAACTACTAGACATCTCTTTTTAGATAATGTAGTTATATTAGTTTATAAAAAGCAATTACATTTCTTTTTGAGTTTTAAAGACATGTGATAGATTTGTTTGGGTGTTTTGTGTTCGTTTTTGTTTGTTTGTTTTCATCAGCATTACTGTTCGGAGATATCTAATAGCATTCCAAAATTTGAAGTCATATATAAATTATACTGGGTGTAGCTCCGAAAATGGCAACACTTATATGGGAGACTAAAAGTAAAAATCTCTGGGGTGCCTGGGTGGCCCAGTCAGCTAAGCATGCAGCTCTTGGTTTTAGCTCAGGCCATGATCTCAAGGTCGTGAGATCAAATCCCATATTAGGATGGTGGTATTGAGGACTATATTGGGCTCTGCACTGGGTGTGGAACCTACTTAAAAATTAAAAACAAAACAAAGTTGCAGACATTAGTACTCATCCCCCCAAATACTTCAGTGTGCATATCATTAACTTTATCACATGAGTATGTATACTTCACATGATAGACATACTTTAGCATGCCCATCATTAAATACAAAGAAATGTAAATATCTAAACTATACATGGTTTATACTATACAATATCTAAACTATAGTCTAAACTGAGCACCAGGGTGGCTCAGTCAGTTGAGTGTCCAACTCTTTATCAGGTCATGATCTCAGGGTTGTGAGATTGAGCCCCAGGTCACGCTCTGCACTGGGTATGGAGCCTGCTTGGGATTCTCTCTCTCCCTCTCCTTTTGCCTCTCTCCTCCACCTACCCACTTTCTTGGAAAAAAAAAAAAAAATTTTTTTTTTAAATAATATAAATAAATAGGTAGAAGTAAAAATGTCGGTGAGCCTCTCCTCTCTCCCAATCCAGAGCAGTGGGCCCGAGCTTCCATGTTGTATAGTGGGGCTTCCTCTCTACACCCTGTCCCTAGCCCCTAGTCTCAGCTGATTGGACCCAGACAGATGCTTGACCCACTACGAGAATTTACAGTTGGGGATGACAGGGATTCAGTCATTTTTTTGACATAACTATCTCCCACATTGTCTGTTTGCCTTGAGAAACAAAGAGGCTCAGAATGGCAGTCTACAGAGAAGAGAGCCAGGCAGATATACAGACAGAAGTGGAGACAGGAGGCCAAGATGGAGTCTAGAGGCCAGTCAGGTCCCTTACTCCTATGGTTTCCTGGGGCCGGAAGGCCTGCCTCTCCCTGGCCGCCTGGCTCCTGAAACAAATTCCCCATCCCTGAGGAGCCAGCAGGACTCCGGGAGTAGATTTCCTTTTCTTGCCCCAGAGCCCAACAGAGGTACCCAGGAAGTCCAGCGGTTTCCTGTTTCTGTCCCTTGAGAGCCTCTTTGTTAGCCTTAGTGCCAGAGTACTTTCTCTGGCACTTAGGAACTTTGCTGCCTAAATGTCCCTTCAATCTGTGAGTTACACTTTCTGACCCACTGCGTTGGCACAAGAAGCTCCCACGTCAGAGAGAGCCCAGAGTGCCTCCCAAATCAAGAAGAGCCATGCCAGGCACCAGATGGCACGGAGAATTTTGCAAAACATATCAATAAGAAGCGAAGCCTCTTTATGAATACTTTCCATAAACCCTCTCGGTTAAAGCAAGCTTCAGTCAAGTGAACAGGGAGACAGGTAGACACATGCAGCCCTCCATCCTGGCACACAGTGGCCCAAGACACTCCCAGGAGTATGGCAAACTCACAGAGGAAGAAGAAGAATCCAGAACAGAAGGAGGAGCATCAGGTGCCCGGGTCAGACTAAGCTGTTCCTGATGAGGAGGACTAGGAAGGTACCAGTGTCCCTAGGCTCGATATATCCCATCCAGTCAGTTCTTTGATGGTGTCTGAACACAAACTGGTTGAGGGCAGTGTCCAGTGGCTCTAGCCCAGCACTGTCTTTACTCAACTGACCTCATTACACCTTTGCTACCCACCTTGGGACGGGCAGTGTTGTGGGCTCCCTTTCAGACTCATACACCAGGCAGCAGGGGTAAAGCATCTCACCCAAAGAGACAGAGCCTCTAAGTGGCAGAGCCGGCATTCCACCCCAGCAGCCTGAGCCCAGGACTTGTTCCTACCAGACCGCCATATTGCTTCCAGCGTATGGCTTTAAATCGCTTGCCGGCCTCTTTGGTGTCTTTCTAGAGACCCAACATGAAGGCTTCCACATTACCTTGCTAGGACTGCCCTAACAAATACCACAGACGGGGTGTTTTAAATAACAGAATTTTATTCTCTCGCCACTCTGGAGGCTAGAAGTTCAAGATCAAGGTGTCAGCAGGATTGGCTCCTTCTGTGGCCTCTCTCCTTGGCTTGTGTGTCCTCACAGGGTCTTCCTTCTGTGTGTGTCTAGTCCTAATCTCCTCCTGTTATAAGGCACCAGTCAGATTAGGGCCCGCTCCATGACCTTATTTTACCTTAATCACCTCCATAAAGACCCTATCTCTAAATAAGGCCATATTGTGAGGTGCTGGAAGTTAGGACTTCAACAGACAAATTTTGGGGGACAAATTCAGCTCACAACAGCTCCTTAGAGGAATGTTATGGATAGCTCTTGATTTTGGTCCCAGTCTGATATCTAAGGTGGGCCATGATCACAAGGAGTGCCCTTTGGAGCAGTGACTTCTGCATGGGGATGCTGCACCATATACAGGGAGAGGGTCCTGTGTGGTCACTCTCCGAGGCCATAGTCTAGCACAGGACTGGAAGAGAATCATACACTTTGCTTTTGGGGGTTATAATGAAAAGAGCTAGTTCAGGGACTGAAGCTTGCTGCAAGAATATACCACTGGTAAGGGAGACATGACCCCAACCCAGTCTCCCCAGGCCACGCGTCCCTGAGAACTGACCTCTCTCGGGATGGGTAGTTTTCTAGCTGGCACCCAGGAAGCTCATTTCATGCCTCTGTTCTGTGTTCTCTGCACAGGGCTAGACTGTGATAGTACCTCCCTCACTGGTTCCTCATGATTCTGTTTCTCTTGTGGCATATCTGACTTTCTCAGGAGAGAGGATCTGATTGGTCTGTAGAGTCACTGCCATGATGGTGGAGGGTGGTAGCTGGGGGGGCCTCTGCTGGGTAGAGCTCAAGCCACTAGTTGCTGCATGGCCAACCCCCATCCTTGGTCCAGTCTTAAGAGGCCTGCTAAGAGCATGTGCAATTAGGTCTATTGACACAGAAGAAAGTGACCAGCCTCTCTGTTTGGAGAGGTCACCCAGGCTCTTTGAGCCACTGGTTTCATCATCTAAAAAACCGATGTAATAACCCTCCCTTAAAAGCAGCATTCTAAGTCAAAAAGGAGTTGAAGTTCTTTAAAGTACATCCAAATAGTTTAAAGCAAGGTGATTCAATTTTTAATTTTAACACGTGTTTCTTCAGCCTTCGGTCCCAGTGCCTGTTACTGTACCTTTGTACCTCCAGTCCTGTCGTGGGAGTTATTTCATCAGAAGCCAGACTGGTGGCCTTGGTGATTATTTGAAATTTGCATATGAAATGTTATACTGTTTATTCCCTGCACTTAAAGAACTTCTAAAGATTTGCGCTCATCCGGGAATCATGTCAGACATATTTAGGGTATTTGGAGGAATTTTCAGGAATGAGAAGTAGCTGCTTCTTGCTTAAATAAGGTTCCCACTTCAGTGGGCCATTTGCATAGATAGCCTGTAGGGAACCGTCGTGCCTGGGAAAGGCCACATTTTGTGAACTGGGGAATCAGACGGATCTTCCTCTCTTCTTTAATCAGCATTTGGTCTCTCTCTTTGCAAATGGGTCTGTGAGGACAGAGCCAGTGAGGGCTCTCTCTGGAGGTGTAGGGCCTAAGGATGGTGCACGAGGTCCTTGGAACATTTCACTGACTGTCAGGTAAGGGCCCCTTCAGAACCAGTCTGTCACTCCCCATTAGAGATGTGACCTGTTCCCCTCCGTGGGGCGATCTGCTGCCTGTCTGCTGCTTTAGGTCCTGGGCAGCTGGCTAGAACACGGAGTTCTTTGAAGGGTCACCTGCTTTCCTCCCCTTGCTTCAGAGCTGTAGTGCCCAAGGGTCCCATGCTTTCCCAAAGGTATGCTGTCTCTAATCAATTCCCAATTCAAGTGGTGGGTTTGTGAATAATTTTTTTTTAATCATGCCCCATTTGCTAATAATCTGCTTCACTCTAGGACTATTTAACTTTTTTGTGAGGGTGTGCCTTTGAGGTCTCTTTTTCCCGTAGCCCTCTGAGGGTAATTTATTTTCTTTCTTTCTTTCTTTCTCTCTTTCTTTCTTTCTTCTTTCCTTCCTTCCCTCCTTCCTTAAGATTTTTACTTATTTATTTGAAGAGAGAGAGCAGGAGAGAGCATGAGTGGGGTGAGGGACAGAGGAAGAAGCAGACTCCTTGCTGAGCAGGGAGCCTTGAGCGGGACTCGATCCTAGGACCCCAGGATCATGACCTGAGCCAAAGGCAGACACTTAATGGACTAAGCTGCCCAGGTGCCCTGTGGGTGCTTTTCTTAGGGGGTGTATGTGCGTATGCGTGCGCTATCATGCACCAGCTCCGTATGACAGACTATATTATGTACTGATACAGGGGGAGGACTGAGGCTCAGAGAGTCTGATTCACTCACCTGAGCTCGCACAGCTCTTGGTTAGTCATGGCAGGCCTTAAAGGGGTCTCAGCAGCTCAGACTCTGCTTCACATGAAGAGCAGCCAAATTAAACCTGACAGTTGGCCAAGCCTCCTCCTTGGAGCACCAGAATTGTACATTTCCAGGTCAGTGTAGCAGACTTGAGGTCTGACCTGCTCACATAAGGAACAGCAGAGGTTTCGTGCCAAAGTTGCAACGGCCCAGGTTTTACGACGAAGCCCCCACTGCCCTGCTCCCAGTGCAGGCTGGAGACAGGCCAGCTTCTCTTCCTGTTGGGAGGAGTTCTAGGAGGGGAGTGAACAGCTGTTTTGGAAGATTGTCCTTATTTTCAAAACACCATTCATTTCCCTTGGGGCTCTTCTTACTCACAGTGGTGTGTCATCCCAGAATCACAGAGAAGGGAGGCAGACCAGCTGATGCCGTTCAGCAGGCTTCTCGCCTGCTGCACTCACTGTCCATTGTATTCTATGTGTCAGCAGTTCTAAGGACTCTCCCACGCTACATGCCCTCGATGCCAAGGGCTGGTAACGAAAGTCGGGATTAATGTTAGCCCCAGGGAACTCACTCAGAACATGCTTGCTTATCCAAAATGGTTATCCGTGAGTGACTACACGTACTGAGCGTGGGTTACCAGGTATCAAAGAGTTCAAGTCCAGAGGCCACCAGGCAACCTGAACAGTAAACTCAAGGCTCCCTTGGTCAGGAAACCTTTCACGACACCCGTCCTCCAGGGATAGCTGTTCATATTGGTGGCCACTCTGCCTACATGTACGTCCATCAAAAAGCCACTAGCATTTTATTGTACTTTGTGTTTTCGTGTGTTTCCCGTGAGACTGTAAACTCGGGGTAGGAATGTTGTCTTACTGATTGATTACCCTCAGTACTTAGCAATCATTAGATTGAATAGTTATAAATATTTGTTAAATGAATAAAATCGTCTTAGCCATGGACTTACAGGAGTCCCCCCTTATCCACAGGGGGAATGTTCCAGGACCCCCAGGGAATGCGTGAAACCGTGGATAATACCAAACCCTATATATACTCTGGTTTTCCAAATGTGCACACCTGTGATAAAGCTTTATGAATGAGGTACAGAATGAGATTAGCAACAATAATCAAGTAGAACAATTATAATAATATCCTGTAATAAAAGTTCTGTCTTTGTCTCTCAAAACACCTTACCGTACTGCGCTCACCCTTGTCATGATGTGGCTTGACAAAATGCGCACACAACGAGACGTGTGGTGAGTGACATGGGTGCTGACGTAGTGTTAGGCTACGACTGACTTGCCAAGGATACACCAGAAGGGGGACTGTCTGCTTCCAACCGCGGCTGAGCACAGATAGCTGGGACCACGGGAAGCAAAACTGCAGACAGAACGCGGGGACGACCATATGCCAGTCTACATACGTGCCCATGTATGTGGACGTGTGTGTGTGTATGGACTCCAACACATCCACAGGTAACGTGTCCTATATATATACACACACACACACACACACACGAAGCAGTAGTTTCCCATTTTCGGGGGACAAGTTCATTACTGCAGAGAACTATAAACGTAGAACAGTAGAGGCTTGCACGTGAGCTGTGCTGATCCAAGACAATCCAGCTATATTGCTCTTGGGAATATTCTCAATCCCACATGTGTCTTTTTTTTTTTAAAGTCACTTGACCATTGTTTAAGCTTTCCGATCGTGTGCATGAAGGGCTAATGGTGGTTTACTCTGAGATAGAACTTAGGCTGAAAAAAATAAAACTCTTAATTTTAAACCCTTTTGGAATATCTCAAGTTATTCCTTCCCCTTTAAAACAGTAATTGAGAGCTGATATTCTGGCGTTTCCTGTCTCTGCCCCGCGTGTAGAATCTAACCCAGCACCTCAGGAAGAAGAATGGAAGGTTTTTTTAAATGTCAAAAAATAAAAATAGAACTTCCTCCTGTGCCTCTCACTCCAGCTTCTGTGGCAGACCTCGGATGCCTGCTTTCTAGGATTAGATAAGAAAGTAATTTACACAGCTGTAAACAACTCAAAAGAAGGGTGGATTTGGAACACACGGTGCCATGTCGGTGCTCACGATTGGAGTCCATTGGGCCAGTAGGGTGGGCACAGAAGGATGGGGGCTGTGGGGGAGCTCACAGGGCGCAGCAAACCTTCCACAGCCCAGTGCTGGCTTTCCGAGCTCCCTCTGGATCCTCCTGACACTCCAGCACCACGGCCATGTAGACCCAGTGCACTTCCCCTGGCCCCGGCTGGGCCCGACCCCCCCATGCTCACCATGGCACCATAAACATGGCCCCCATCCCCAGAGAGATGGGACAGAAGGGAATGAAAAGCTTGGAACATGAGATTCAGGAAGAAGCTTGATTGGCAGCTTTTTAAAGAAAGAGTTCTTTCAGATGAAGGAAATAAATCGTTCCACTCTAAGAAAAACTCTTACCTCCCTTATGATCTGGCTTCACACACACAACACGCACACAAATTTTCTTCCTGGAAGAGGGAGCAAATGGATGTGGGTGAGACGAGGAGCTGAAATAATAATCCAGCTTTGATCAAAACTCCTTGTTATAGTGTTCCCTCTGAAAATGATTTCTAATCAATGAGTGCTACCACAGAGCACCGAGGAGTAATTACCTTACATGTGTTTCACTCTGAGCTGTGATTAGAAACAAGATGTGAGATCAGAGGGGCATAAGACGAATAGAGGAAGGGAAAATCTCACATAGGAGCTGAAATGCACGGGCTGTGGGACATTTAAGGCACATGGAGGCTTGATGCAGGTAGAGATGCCCACATTCATTCTTCTGGGTGACGTTTCCCGGCTATGCTGAGGATAGCAGCGGGTAACCTGTTGCAGTAACTTGGCACGTGCTGCCCTTACCTACAAAGACAAGGCGACCAGCTGGCTCCTGCTGAAGTGTGAGCCTTAGTTCCCAGGTGTTCTGCTGCGGGATTTGGGCACCTGCACGTGCACATTTCCCCATGGTTAGGAGCCCGTTTTCAGCATGGCCTGCTTGGCACAGGCTGCAGCCTGAGCAATTGTGGAACCTGGGCTTTATTAGTCCAACGCCAGGTGCAGGGGCCTGGCAAAGGGAATCAGACACTCGGAATAGTTCTATCAGTGAAAGAAAAGCTTCGAGGAGGCTAGGGCCAAGTGCCTGGTAGTACCACTGAGAATCTGAAGGCCCCTTGGTCTGGCGAGGAGAGAAGAGGTCTTTGGCCCAAAGTGTTTGCTGGGCATAAACTGAACCCATGATGAAGGGTTTCTGAACTCTTAAGAATATATGGTGAACATATAATGAAAGCACCCGCACACTGAGAAGCAGGAATGTTCATTCTGGTGACCATCCTGCCATAGGGCAGCACTCAGGGGGAGAAGGTTCCTCATGTTTGTCAGTAGACAGGATCCCTCCACAACGCGATCACCATTTAGCCACCGTGGGGCCTGCTCCTTCCTTTCCTTGACAGGTGCCCGTTGTGTGCACTGATTCCTTTTAACCCTCATCTTCAAATAGCTGGAAGAACGTCAGCATTTCTACACATGTGATCTTTAAAAGCCTCTCAGCATGCATAGCATGTGATTTCCTTAAAAGCATCCTTAGGTGATACCCTCCCCAGAGAAAAGCTTGGAGGGCCAAGATTTGATCTACCAGTTTTAAACTCATTATCAGTGGTTCGTTTTCTCTTACGATGTTCCTAAGGCTTCACCCTGCATTCCTCATCCCCGTAGATAATACTATAGTTTTTTTAAAATTCTTATCCTTTGCAAAAGGACTGAGAGAAGCTCGAATGAGTGGCAGGTTGACTGTGGTGTCATTCTCTGCATATGTTTACAAATGGGAAGAGCTCCAAGATGATCCAGGGCTCACCTTAATGTAGACCAAGTGAACTCGCATTGACCCAGATCTTACGATTTCTGAAGAAAGTGACATGAGGCACAAAAGGAAACCTTACCAAATACCTTTGCTTTAAACACTTCACTAGTTGCCTGGGGCAAGACATCCTTTCCACCTTCAAGAATACTTAAACTCTTCCTAGGTTATTTTGGAAACCTTTCACCCAGCAGTAACTATTAGCCACCTCTGAAACAATGAAGGGCAGTCATCCTGCCACTGGTGTGGAACTGGGGACTGGACCAGAGGGCCTTTCCCTGCTCGCAGGCAGAAGGAAAACAGCCAGAGTGTGTCTTAAGTGTCTGTGAAAAATTTGGCCAAGGCTCCGGGCCAGTGTGTCTGTTGTTATTTTAGATTTATTCAATTAGAGTCCCAAGCGAAGTAAATTGAGCTGTGTGGCGGATTTGAATATTACCTTGGAAGAGAGCATAAAGAGATTAACAAACCCTGGGGGACGAGGGAAGAAGCGTGCCAGGCTCCTCCTTCTGTCCCCACCCTCCTGCGGGGCATTCCAGGCTCATTTGTGAAGGACCAGAATCAGAGCAGAACAGCAGACGTGCCTTTTGTTCGATGCAAGGTGGTGCTTTTCCTGCTTTCCTGGCCTCTTAAATGTCCTCCGTGTGCGTGAGCCACAGCAGACATAAAGCTGGCATGTGGGGAAGCTTTCAAATTGAGGAAGGGGGCTTCTGAGGAAGGGGAGCATTTGGGCCAGTTGAATTGTGCCTTTGTCTTGGCATTTGTGTTGTCTGGCACTGTCGGCCACATTCAGTTGACCTGGTGCTTCTCAAAATCAGCACGTGAGAAATAATGAACGCTAATTGCACAGAGGCTGGAGGAGAAGTAAACCAGGAGCGTCCTCGGCCCCGTGGTCTTTACCGCTGCGTAGCGATTGGTTGGCTGACACTTCATTCAAAGAGAGAGGCGTTTTTTTCCATGTTTTTTACTCACGGTTTAACCGAGGCACAGGAATAGGATGATGCCAAGGAGGCCATCCTGTTTTCAGGATCCAAGTGGTGTTTTTAAATAGAAGTCTTTCATGCTTCGGCAGATTGAGACGGTGATGAGTTTTCGAGTAGAATAGGAAGTTGGAACCGAGGATGGAGAGGGCGGGGCAGGGAAACACAGAGGAGAACGTTGAGGTTTTCTGGGGGGTTACTTTCGCTCTCAATGTTCTTATTCCCGTGGGCTCTCACAGTTTGGGGGTATATCTGAGGCTGCCCCTGATACCAAGGCTACAGGATTACCATGAGAATTAGAGAAGGATATATCCAGGCTGCGGTGCCTGTGCCACTCAAATCAGTGTGACCTTGGAAGAATCACTCATCTCTGAGAACCTACTCCCCACCTGTGAGATGAGGAAGTGGGCTCACGTCGTCTCTCTGTCCGCTCCAGCGTTGCCCATCAGCGGTCCGCCTCCCATGGCCTTGGGTTCTGGTCTGTGGCTCTGCTCTGGGGAAGAGGAAAGGTTTTCAAAAGAATGCCTAATGGGGTTTGGATTCACAATCTGTTAAAACTGTTGTGGTTTCCCTAGCTCCTTATAGGTATTTTTATCAGAGTATACCTAGGGCGGGGAGGTGAGACCCATCACATCTCCTTTACTGTTTCTTAGTACTGAGGACCTTGAGATTTAAGAGCAGGAGGAAGACAACAGTGGCCCAGGTGCATCTTCGGCTTCGTTTGGTTGGCGGCGTTCCTCCCCCACAGTTAGGAAAGGCAGGGCGCTTCCCCGCGATCAGCCACTCTGCCTGCCTCATCCCATCCGGAGCGGGGAGTTAGACATTGGGGCTGCCCCCTTCCCCCGTCGCCCCCTTCCCTTCCCTCCTGGTAGACACCCACGTCTTATCTTCATACCCTGAGCACAGTCTTTGGCACACGATAGATAATCAGAAGGTATTTGTTCCCTGCCTGGGTTCAAAAAGTGGACCAAGAACATGAGAAGGAATACTTGGAATTAAAACTGGAATTTAATGTAACCAACCATGTCCTAAAAATAAAATGGAACGAGCATTATAAGGAAAGATCGAGCATGCACACACTTGCCAGCCTGGGTGCTTCTCAAAATCGGCATGTGAGAAATAATTAACGCTAATCGCACAGAGGTTGGAGGAGAAGTAAACCAGGCGCGTCCTCGGCCCCACGGTCTTTTCGGCTATGTAGTGATTGGTTGGCTGACACTTCATTCAAAGAGGGAGGCCACATTCAAAATGTGGTCTAGAGTTACCAAAAATGCTTTGGAGATGGATCGATCACCTCTGATTTCTGTACCATCTTAGAAAATGTGTAACTTGCTCTATCAGACGTACTCCGATCTCTGCTTTCTTCATTCAGAAAGTTAGAGCAGCTGGTCCCTTGTACTTCAAGCACCACAAACAATCGGACAAAAACAGGTTCCAAATAAAGGAGGAAATCTCCTGGGGAAGAGTCAGATGGTGAAATTACTGGATTAAAAGCAGGTGAAATGCAGTCATGTGCTTTAACTTCCACAGAACAGTCAATGACACCATACATCTGGTAACCCCAAAGAACCTTCTAGACTGTCCCTCTTTTTTGCAGTTCCTGCTGTTGGCTTGTGAGCTCACTAGAAGCTCACCTCAGTCTCTCTAGGTTGCTCCCAGCCACTAAGATGTATTATGGGCATAGAAATCTGGAGCCAGGCTGCCTGGGTTGGAATTACAGCTCTGCCCTCACTGGCTGTCATTTTACTCGTCCTGCCTCAGTTTCCTGATCTATGAAATGGGGGTAATACTAATCCCAGCTACATTCAGAGTGTGGTGAGGACTGAATTCATGTGTGTAAAGTCCCAGCCATGCCGCCTCCTGGGCTCAGGGACAGCTCTGTATCTCACTGAAAACAAACAAAAACAAAAATGTGGTTTTAAGTAGTCTGAGAGACCTGGAATAAATTCAGTGCTCCTTGATAAAGTCATAGATGCTGAGCCGGGATGGATTCATTAAGTTAAAGGCCAAACCTGACATTTCTTAGCACCCTCTTTTGCCAGCTCACTAAGATCTGTGCTTCATTCTGACTCGGAAATGGGACCCTCAGTGTCAACCTCGGTCCCTGCTCCCCTTCGCCGGCAAGAACATGAGCCGTCCCCAGATCTCCTGGCCGCCTGTGTGCCAGTCTGAGTTTCTAGTCCCATTTGTGCTCAAGCCCTCCCAGGGCAGCCTGTTCCTCTCCCTGACTGGGTGCTACCTGTCAGGCACTGGGGGCCTCCCTCTCCCTGCGCCCAGGGACCTCCCTCGCTGTTACTGGAGAGAGTGAGGGAGAAAAGAAACAAGGTTTTTTAGAACCAAGATTTCTGTTGAATATCCTTCATTGATCCTATTTTATAAGTTCCCAAACTCCTTACCCTCCTTTCTAATGCTTGCTTTTGTAAGCTTTGCCTTTTCCTGTTTTGTTTTGTTTTCCTATCTGTTTGTTTTCATCCTTCAAAGAATTCAAATCCTAAAGCGAGTTTGTTTTTTTTTAACTCAGCTCCCCTTATTTGAAGTATATCATTCAAGTCCATTACTCTTTTTTAATTTCCTTTATACATGTTTTTAGTGCTATAAAAATACTATTTATTAGTATGTTTAGTGTCTGCCGGCAAACATACCCCCTTGGAGACAAGAATTTTGTATTGCTTGTGCTGTGTCCTCAGGTCTCTGACAATCCCCAGCACTTAGTAGGTACTCAATAAATTGTTGAATGAATAAATGCTATCTAAGACAACCTTGTCCTCTGTGTGTATAATGTCTGTGGACTAATAGCCAAGGCTGGGATTTAGGAGCTCCTCATTATTGTTTTGACAGTCCTATTACAAAATGCCTTGAAAAAATATCATCCAAGCACACCATGCCCCAATTTGTCAGAGGGTTAATTTCTGTAACTATAGTGTAGTTGGGAAATCTCCTTGATGAGTCTTGCAGAATTATGGCTGATGTGAAAAGGTATATAGTTAGCATCTGTTTATGCTGTGCATATATCTCTCATCCATGCTGTATGTATATTTTAAGAAACACTTCTTTGATGCTGTGTTTTTTTCTATTTATGTCTTCACCATGAAAATATAAATAGATCGTTTATCTCCGGTATCCTTCAAGTAGCTTGCATCATCTCACTTTTTTAAACTTTTACATAACTGAAGTTTCTATGCCCAGAATACATCTTAGTGGCTGGGAGCAACCCTAGAGACACTGAGGTGAGCTTCTAGTGAGCCCCGAGGCTTGTTGCAAGGCCCCGGAACCATGCGCGCTGGCTGCCGGGTAATCCGTCCCAGCAACATCCTGTAGGGTACCTGGGTGTTGCCCTGCCTGGCACCAGACCGCAGGCCCTTTACAGGTAGAGCTGATCATTGTTCATTTTCTGTCCTCCATAAAGTATAACCCAACTTCTTGAACATAGTAGATATTTCAGTAAATCTCTCGTGAATTTGTCATGTAAACATTTTTTCTTTTTAATTGAGATACAATTGACATAAAACATGATATTAGTTTCAAGATACAACATAATGATTTGGTATGTGGATATGTTGCAAAATGATCACCACAGTTAAGTCTAGTTTGTGTTTTTCAGCATACGGTTACAAAGTTCTTTATTGTGTGTGTATAAACATTTCTTGAATGTGATGATAATAAGAAAAATAAAAAAATAGGACTTAGCATTTATTAACTATATACTACTAGGTACTATGCTTAATGCTTAACATCAATATCTCACTTAAACTAACAGCTTGATAACATGACTCCTATGATGCTTGTCCTATTATGGAAGAGGAAATCAAGGCTTAGAGAACTTGTGTGGCTTTCCCAAAGTGCACACACATACTAAAGTGACAAATCTGGATTCAAACCCAAGGCTTGTGTCTCTAGAGCCTGTGCACTGATCCGCTAGCGATACAGCATAGACTGAGTAAGCTGGTCGGGATCCTCAGGACAGGTTTGTCTTGTGGGGTCTAGGGTTGGTCATGAGGAGAAGGCCATGACTGTTGGTTAGAGACCTAAAAATATCCTTCTCTTTGACTTAAAAGTCCTCAGACATTTTCTGAGAAGGGTTTCTTTTTATTTTTTATTTTTATTTCCCGGGAGTATTTTGATCACTGGAAAAGGTGACAGTTGGCATTCATGTTACTGGACAAAGGACCCCTCTATTGGAGCCATTCCCTTCCATGTCAGGAATGCTTTCAAACAAGGTCAGAGGGCTGAGCAAGAGCTGTGGGTAGGATTCATGGAGCAAAAGTGAGACATTTGGAACAAGGGGTGGAATGGGGTGTGGTGACTACAGTAGGCTGAGAGGGGTCACCTGAATCTTCAAGGTCTGATGGTATTTATCCGGGCACAGACCCCAAAGTGGAACACATTCTAATAGATGGCCCCCATTGGAAGAGGCCCCATACTCCTTTGGAAAGGAGTATGCTCTCATGAAAAGGGCAGGACTTTAGGATCAGGCCCACCTGAGTTCAGGTTCTGATTTCATTTCATACTGGTTTTGTGAGCTTCAACACATTTCACACTTTCTCCTGGTACTTCACATTATGTTGCCTAAGAAGTAAGGTTAACAGACTTCTGATTAAAGATGGCAGATTCAACACAAGCATTAATCTCAGTCACCTCTCAAGATGCCATTATAGTCGTGATAAAGTTGTGTTTGTTTATTTATTGTGGCATGAATTAATTAAGGACTAAATGAATGGGAGAGGAGACATACTTTTGGAAGCCAAGAAGCAGTTGGGGAAGTGGTAGCTACTTTAAGCAGACCCCAGAAAGCTGAAATCCAAGTTGGCAGTGGGGAAAGCCAAGAAGCAACCCAACCTAAACTACAGTGTTTGGGCCTCAGTTGTACCAGTTCCCTTTGGAGTGGCGAGTGGGGGATGAGTGGTAAAGACAGGAAGCAGAACTCCAGATTTTCTCCCCAGTTTCTGTGTAGCATGTACTGCTATAGCCCAGTAACCAACAAGCCTTCATCTTGAGAGAAGGCTAAAGATCTCTCTCAGGAAGATAAAGCAGAAGATCTCTAGTTTTGGGGATGAAGGGGAAGTTTACTAGCTGGGTACTGAGGACCCCCACCTTCTTCAACTACTTGCCTCCCTGAATCCTAGCCATTTGAGTTACCACCCCCATCCTTGTGGGATGATGGGAATAGTCACTGTGGGGAACTTACCAGCCCATGAGGAAAGAGCTTAATAGACTGACAGAGGTTCCCCAAGAAACAGAGCACATAAGTCACTCTCCAGTGAGCCCCTCTCCTGGTACCTCTGTTACCTTACCTAAGAAGTACAGTTAATAGACTTTTGATTAAAGGTAGCCTATTAACAAGCATTAAGCTCAGTTACCTGTCAAAATGCTATTATACTAACAGCACAGTTTTACAGTGCAGTGAGGTAAAGCCCTAGCCTTCCACAAGGGGCATGCACAAACACCCAGGGCTCTCAGCAGCTCTTCCTGAAATACCAGCACACATCCAAGAAGTACCAGGCATTTGCAACGTAGGACCAAAGCAAAAACAAAAGCAATAGATGCAGCTTGAAGGAACTTTAGAGTGTGGAGGGAGAAAAAAATATGAAAAAAAGAACTTGCCTCTAACATCCTCAGAGAAGTAAAAGATGCTAATGCTTTTGGAACAAAAACAAAGACTCGCTTAAAAATGGAATATTCAGAGAACAAAAGGAGCTCTTAAAAATTAGAAATGTGATAGCAGAAATGTAGAAGTCAGTAGGAGAATTGAAAACTAAAGTTGAGTCCTCCTAAAATAAAAAAGAAAATTTCGGAGAAAAACGTAAGAAAATGTGCATTTCCACGTTGCAAAGACTCACTAAGTACCCAGGGCAATGAACAAAATTAGAGTCATGCCAAGACTCTCAGGGCCTGACAGAGAGATGGAGACAAGAGAAGATTCTCAAAGCTCAGAGAGACACAGTATGAATCAGGAGTTAGAATGACATCATATATTTTGGCAGTAGCTCTAGAAACCAGAAGAGCAATGCCTTCAAAAGCTTGAACAAAAATAATTTTCAACCTAGAATCTGATGTTTGGCCATACCATCCATCAAATCTCATGGTAGAAGAATGATGCCTTCAGCTAGTAGAGGACATTCCACCAAAAATGAGAAGTAAGCCAAGACAAGGTCAGAGATGAAGCAGGAGACCTAACATCGGAGAGAGGCAGAGTGTCCCCAGGGTGCCAGGGAATGACCATCCCAAAGCCAGCCTAGTTATGCTGGAATCTTCCCGAAGCTGATCCATCAAGATTGGAGCAGATCAGAAGGCTCCAGGGGAGACTTTAGCAGGGTATAATAATTGAATCCTTAACAATAGCCATCATGATCACTTACATTTATTGCAAAGCCAGCATGTATCAGATACACTTGTAAGCAGACATGTATTCACAGTTACATCCTAAGAGTGGCCATTAGACAGTTGATCATTATTATCTTCCGTATACAAATGAGGGAATTGAGGCGCCCAGTGCTTAAATAATTAAAGTTACACAGCCAGTAAGTGGCAAAGCTGAGATTTGAACCCAGGCAGTGCACACTCATGACCGCTGCCACATGCCTTCCACCTCTCTCACAACAGGAGGAGAGTGTGGGAATGTACACGTGTGTAGCAACAACACAGATGAAAAGTCAACACAGCTATTAAAGCCAGGAAAAGCAAAAAGTTGCACAGGAGAAGAAAAGTAATCACCGTCTCTGCATTCACACATAATAGGGCGAGCCAATGAATGTCTCAACCTACCTTTACTGGGACGACGGTGGGCCATATGCCTGCGCAGAATGGCGGTGTGGGAGGAATGAGGTGTGAAAGAGCTGAGTGTTTTTCTTCTGCAATGCAGAGTTAATATATAATACCTAAAATGAAAAAGCACACAAAACTCCAAGACACAGCCATACCAGTATCTTATTTAAAGATACAGAGAGAGATAGCGAGCCATCCTACTAGAGGAGGTGAGAGCAGGTTGCCTCCACAGAGCAGACTGCGGCAGGATTGGGTTGGGGCCTGCGGCGTTTGGGAATAAGCCCTTAGAATTCTTGGCTCTTCAAATATGTGCAAATATAACTTTGATAAAAATGAAAACTAAATTTTAGAAAGGAATACCTGGCAGGCAGGACTGTTAAAAAAAAAACAAATTTGTTTGATCTTCCTACAAACTCGGTAAATGTTAATTGTCCTCCCTTGTTCTTCCAAGGCACCGAGTTCCTAGCACATGCAGAAATCAAAAGATTGGTGTGTGGCTCTCTTGCCTGCCCACTTTCCATCGCGCAGCTACCCTTCAGCCCTTTCATTTCTCAGTCATTAATGTTCAGTGAAGAAGAGAAAAGTAGGGAATTCTATTGACGGAGACTTTTGATCAGTACTTGTTAGCATCTCCGGCCCCTGTTGGGCCCCTGGATGCAGGCACAGCAAATGGCCAGTTCTAAGCTGGACCTAATGTGCTGAGAGAAACCTCCAGCCTTCATGGGAAGGGGCATTAAAAGCATCTCACTGTGCTCTGAGCCTCGAGCATCCAGCACATTTCCTGACTGGTGGGAATGGACAAGCTTCCCTCCAGACAGTCTGTAAGGAAATGACAGCGTCAGAGATCCCGAAGGTTTCTGTTTGGACACCTCAAAGTAGGGCAAGGGGCCAGTATCTTGAAAGACTGCGTTTGGGGTTTGTGTGTGTGAGGTAGAGAGAGACAAAAATGTATATATTTATAAAGCATGCCATATGCTATTTGTTCAATGCAATCTGCATTTTATTTTTATCTCTTCTTACTTCAAAGATAGGGAAAGCCTATTAGTAAATCTAGTCCTATATATATGTGTATAAATCTGTATTAGTATCAAGGCTTTTGTATTGATAAATTGACTTAAAATTTTTAAATGGACTTAAAATTGACTTAAAAATTAAAAATTGACTTAAAAATGCTTTTTGCTTCTGGAAAAGCCTAGGATATTGATTTATCACTAGGATATTAGAGAATCCTTCTTCCTATTGGGGGATCACTTCTTATTTTACACTAGTTCTTGTATAGGATAATTATGAGTTTGAATAAAAGAGTATATTGATCTACTGTGTTCTACCATGATCCAAGTGACCCCACCTCTCCAGAAAAATTGAAGAAAAGATGCTTTGCCGATTCATATCTATTGGTATTTATTGAGCACCTACTTCGTGGAAAACATGGGGCTGTCTGCCACAGATACATGACAGACGTGACAGGCTCAACACTTAGCCTTTCATAGTTTGTTTTGGAGAGGAAACTCATTAAGAACTGAGTAACGGCAGCCCAAGACTGAGGAGAATAGCATATGAGAGCATCAAACAGGCCCTCGTTGCGGGGGTTCAGAGGGCAGAGATCTCATTTCCGCGACCAGGAAGAGTTCCGGTGAGTTGTCTTAAAGATTTGCCATATTGCAGTTATAAAACAAACAAATTCCAGCCTCCTTTCACTCATTCCCTTGCTCATTCCACAAATGTGAGTGCCTGCCCTATGTCAGGTGGTTCTCCGGGCACTGAGTGTGCCTTCAGTGAATAAAACAGAGCCCCCTTCGTAGAGTACCTAGCCCAGCTGGCACCTCTTCCCTCACAGCAGCTGCTTAGGCAGAAATTTGAAAAGGGTAGGTTGTATCTCCTCTGTTCTGACTCTGATTTGTGTTCTTTGACCAGAAGTTTCCTGTGTAATGTGCACGTGATGTTTAGCCTTCAGCAGGGCTGTTCTTGACTGTCTCAGGCTTTGACTGACAAGGGTGCTGTGTATAAGTACGGTGTCAACGGTGCCCTGAGTTCTTTCGTAGCTAGCATCCATGACATCACTAATAAAATGAGCAGTGCCCGTCAGCTGGCCCTTTGGCCATAGACTCAGAGTCCAGCGAGGGCCCTCAGGCCTTCTGGGAGAGGAGGAACAGGCTCCCTGAGAAAAGCCGGGCTGCCCCAGCCCAGCTTGGTCATGCAAGAAGAAGGGTCTTTGATGGGTCATCACGACCTTTCCTGAACCTGCACCAGGTCCGTGTGTTTCCTCTTGGCAGATCCTAGGTCAGCCCAGCCTTTCCCAGTCCTTCTCTTCAGTGGTAGCTGATCATTTCAGGAAAATAAAATCAGAATTTTAAAATTTTTTCCTGGAGTTGCTGTTTAAAATATTTATCCTTCAAACAAGGATGTTGCCTGACGGATGCATCCTTTGTGAATAATAGCTTGGGCAGCATTGGTTGCCCCTCGGCTTGGGGAAGTGTGTTTCTTCTTAGGATTAGTGGAAGGCTTGGTAAGGAGAATCGTAAGACCAAAAAACTTTTCAGACCCGAAGACCTGAAACTCATGAGGGTAGAACCCAGCCGTTGTAAAGATTGTGCTGAACACATTTATGTGTTCCCTGCGCTCCTCCGTGTGTCAGAAGCCACCCACCCCACTGTGCTCGAGCCTGGTCAGTGAGTGTCTTCCCGCACCTGTCCTAATTATATGCTTTTCTCTCACTATGTCTTCCTAGCCAAATTTTGTCTTCCTTAAACCTAATAAAGCTTGAGTTTCTACCATAGGAGCTGAGAAAACTCTCTTTCCTTACCATTTGAGTAATATTCCTTTCAACTTGATTTTTTTTTTCATTTATTTTTGTGCCCAGAATCCTGCCTTTCACTCTGTAGTAGCTATATTCGTAACAAATTGCCACAGACTTCATGGCTTAAGACAGTAGGGCTTTATTAGCTTACAACTGTGGAGGTCACGGACTGAAACCAGTTTAACTGGGCTGAGGTCAAGAGGTCAGCAGGGCTGGTTCCCTCTGGAGGCTCTGATGGGAAAATTCCCTCCGTCTTCTGGCTTCCAGTGGCCACCTGCCTCCCTTGACTCGTGGCCCCTTCCTCCCATCACCCAGATTTCTGCCTCTTGCCTCTCATCTCCTCTGACTCTGACGCTCCTGGCCCTGTCTGTCAGGATTCCTTGTGATCACATTGAGCCCACCCCAGCACTCACACTCCCCACCTCACGACCCTCAACTTAATCACAGTTGCAGAGTCCCCTCTGCTTGGAAGCAAACATACTCACAGGTTCCAGGGACGAGGATGCAGACATCTGTGGGGGACCATTCTTTCTCCTGCCCCTGAACAAGAGGAAATACTGAGAGAATCACGTGCTTCAGCAATCTGCTTTGTCTTTCATTTAATGCTTGCCCACCGGCGGAGCAGTGAACTTGTAAACAAAGCCTAGACCACCAGCGTGTTTCTCCTTGAGCTTGTTCAATGCTATAGATGTTTTAAGCATCCAGGTGGTGTTTTCCAGTGAGAATGGAAAGCTTGCGAATGGTTACCCATATTGTAGTCTTTGGTCACCCAGCAAATGTCACCTGACAGCCTTTTGGTAGATACTTTATAGATACAATACAGGCACTAAAACATTACACATTTCACATATAATTCTGTAACATAAGTAGTATGTACACATTACACATTTTATTTGCATGTATTTTACATGTATTATATGTACATTATATTATATGTATAGATTGTATATTATATATGTACATTGCATTATATGTACAGGCATTTTGTATAATATGTATATAATAATATTTAAAATGTATATAAAAATATGTAAAAGCCTTGAAAAGTCTTTTCAGCTCTTATCCCTGAGTCCTCTTTTTGTGGGTGTATATCTCCAAAAAATAAAACATAATAGGAATTGCCCTTTATTACTGTTCAGCTACCAGCTCCCCCTCAGCTTAGAAGTCTGATTCCTGTATCTTTTCAGGGAGAAGACTTTATCTAAATGGGGGCCGAAGAGCTTAAATCATTCTGGCCGAACCCAGATGAAGGATCGCTGGGTGCCATGAGGGCATCTTTTCCACTCTGCTGCGCTGATCAGATTGTCCAGTCAAGCTTAGGAGAGGAAATGACATGGAAGATCAGATGTGGGAAATCACTTAAATATTTGCCCTCCTTTTAGATCACTGAAGTCCACTCCATTTGCGACACAGAGGTTTTAACCAGCAAGAAGTGGGAAGGTGGCAACAGTAGCACTGGTTCTGGCAGTGGGTTGTTGTAGAGTCCTTGCCCGCGTAAATGAGGTTCTGGCTTCAAAGGGATTTTGGTTATTAGTGCTCCATTGGGATTTATATGCATTTAGCTCCATGAAGCCTGAATTGCATTAATGGTTTTTAAAAGCAGAGAATACTGAAAGGGAACACAGAGTCATCTTCAAAAACTGATGTCCAGTTTGTAACTCTGTTTTCAATAAAAGTGAACATTTTGTATGGTCAGTAGTTTGTAAAGGCCCAGTATCACTTTGTGGTTAAGAGCATGGGCTTGGAGGCCAGCTGCCTGGGTTCAGATCTTGGCTTCGCCACTTACTTGCCATGTTGCCCTAGGCAAATTGTTTAGCTTCTCTGTGCCTCCATTTCCACATCTGTGAGATGGGGGAATAATAAGAAACAGTGCCTTCCTCGGGGTTGCCGTGAAGATTATATAAATGAAGGTATAAAGGGACTTAAGACTGTCTGGCATAAAGTTAGTAAACATTGGTGGTTATTACTAAGTTATTGTTATTACTCCGCAGAGATTGGAAGCATGAACACATTTTTACAAGATTTTCATCCCCAATAGTTACAGCCAAATATAACATGTAAATGCTTCAAGGAAGTGATCACTGAGCTATGCAAATGTATCCTTCTGGGGTCCGAGACGTCATTTAACTACGTTTATCTACAGTAATTACTCCTCGTACACTTGTTTCTTTAAGAAATAATACATCGCCTAGCACTTTATTGTCATAGCTGTGGTGGCATTTACATTGTGTAAACTGGAGGGAAGTTGCCAAGAATTTTCCATTAATGAACTAAATTTTTCCAGAATGAGATAGATACATTGTTAGCAAACTATGTGACTGGGATATTTGTCAGAAATTTTGGGGGGAGATGCATTTTAGGAGAAATTAAACATTTTCTTCTTCAAGATAAAACCAAGTTGTTAGATCATTTTAACCGCTTGTCAGATTGCTTGATCATCTTTTCCATAGATGCTGCTTGTAAAAAGAGTTCCTGTATGCTCATATCCTATTTCAGATTTGGGTTATTTTTTATTTGAATTACTGCCTCCTGAGCGACCAGGTTACTTGACACTGCTGTTCACCTCTGTTTTATAATTGTTCCCTATAATATTTTGCAATATATTGAGCGATTTTTATGCAAATTGCCAATATTGGACTACAGTTGCTCCTTTATTGTGATCCTTGTTAGCAATACCTGTTACAATTAGCCTTATGGAAGATTTCTCATAGTCACATGTGACTTATTGTACTTAGTACGATTGCTTAGTCCTTGGCTTTGCCCAGCTTTTCTCTCTGCCTGTTTGGGTGTTTAATTATATATTCATCAAATGTGAGACCTGAGAGAGGGATCTTGAAGAGCATATTCTCCTACTGTGTCATTTTACTGTGGAGATTCCTAAACCCAGAGAGACAAGACTTTTCTAGCCAAGACTAATCTGCTAGTTAGAGATCTGCGACTTGATTTTGATTCATCTGGTAACTAAATTAAGGGGATTGAGAAGAGAATCACATTTACACTACATAAAGACCAAAAGGCCTGCCATCTCTTGACGAACTCACAATTTAGAGAGGTGATGGTCAGGTGAATAGATAATTACAGAATTATCTTCTGCTTTCCAGCCCACTGCTCATTCCCCTACACTGGAGTGCCCCATGTCAGGGTGATGTACTTGTTTGGCAGATACTGTTTTAGCCCATCTACACAGTTGTAAACCAGGCAGCTTGTTTTTGATGCCTATCTTTACATTTATCCAATTCCTTCTTTTTCTATCTGAATCCTCCATCAAAAAACACTAGGAGAGGCACCTGGATGGCTCAGCTGGTTGAGCATCTCACTCTTGGTTTCGGCCCATGTCATGATCTCAAGGTTGTGAAATCAAGCCCCAAGTCAGGCTCCATGCCCAGCACAGAGCTTGCTTGAGATTCTCTCTCTCCTTCTGCCCTTCCCCTATGCTGGCTCTCAGTTGCGCGCTCTCTCTCTCTCTCAATGAATAAATAAATAAAACCTTAACACACACACATACACACTCATGAGTGCCTAAGCTATGCCGGACACCAGGGTCACTTCAGTGCTACATAATTGGGAAAGAAAATCATAGTCCTTGGCTTCCAGTAATTTCTAATCCATTTGAAGGAGACAGGCATATAAAGAATAACGTACAAAGATATGTTAAAAGAACTGTGACACAAATATGACAGGTGCACTGAAGACCGTTTCAGTCCTGCTAAATCCTCCTAAGGCTTTCACAGATATTTCATGTGTTAGTTACTAGAATGAATTTTAAAATGTATCTTCTCAGGGGCAATTACATTTTTAAATGGGTTGGAAACCTTGCTTTCCTATCTTCTCTCTCTTCCTTCTTTCCCTTTCCTTCCTCTTAGGTTGAGGAACGTGTCCAGAATGTGTCATTTCTGAAAGAGGTCTTGCTGGTAGACCTCGCTCTTGCTCCAGAATGAAGCAGCCACCTTCCTTCTTCACCCCACTCTACAAAGAGAATGCCACTTACCAATCCTGCACTCCCTCCGTCACAGTGTGGTTACCACCTTCATTCAGTGGTCCGTTCCTTCATTATGTATTTCACCTAAGTATCATTCACCTAAATGTCTACTGTGTGCCAGGCACTGTAGTTACAATAGAAAGCAAAAACAGACAGGCCTGATATTTGTGAAGAGCTTCCAGTTGAGACTAGATGGAGAAACTAAATTATAAAATTACATATAAATGTGGATGCCTGGTTGACTCGGTTGTTAAGCATCTGCCTTCAGCTCAGGTCATGATCCCAGGGTCCTGGGATTGAGCCCTGCTCATCGGGAAGCCTGCTTCTTCCTCTCCCACTCCCCCTGCTTGTGTTCCCTCTCTCCCTGTCAAATAAATAAATAAATAAATAAAATCTTAATAAAAATTACATGTAAATGTGAAATGACAACTTGGTTAAGTGTTATCAGTATGGTGTTTTAAGAATAGCTAAACACTGGGATCAAGGTTGCGTGTGAGGTGGGAAAGAAAAGAACATTCAAAGCTGAGGAACAGTGCCGGCAAGGGTCTGGCAGGAAAAACATGATGCATCAGGGACCCAGTAAGAAGGCCAGTATAGCTGAACAAAAGGGGAAATGTGATAACGAGGCAGTGGAAGTAGGTACAGCCAGACCATGCTAAGCCTTATTGCCTGTGTAGAGATGTCTCACTTTATCAAGAGTGACAGGAAGCCCCAAAATGTTTTAAACAAAGCCATTTTACATGATTTGATTTGCTTTGCAAAAAGACGTTTTCTGGCCACTCTGTGGAGAATAGATTGGAAGGGGAAAGTGGGGCCACCGGACCAAGATGAGGTTATTGCCAGAGCTACACTAGAGGGGATGGTAGCTGGGACTATGGTTATGGCCAAGGGGGTGAGGGAAGGGAACAGAGCCCAACATGAATACTAAAATTTCCGGAATTTGCTACTTCATTGACTATGAGGACACATAATAGATGACACCAAGTGTCTGACTTATGGAACTGGACAGACAGTGTTGCCATTTGTTGATAAAATGGACATCAGCAGTCAAGATTTAGGTTTGAACACATCGACCTTGAAGTTCACCTGAGATGCTGAGGTAAACATGTTGCACAGGTAGTTTGAAATAGTCTGGACCCAGGAGACATGGGGACTAGAATATACATTTGTGGGTATAATCTTCATTTAGGATATAATTGATACTGAGGGTGTGGAGAAGACTGACTAGAAGAATGGAGTGAGGATAACAAGGGACTTCGGGTGAATCTGGAGGGAACTCAGACATTCAGTGACCAGGTATAAGTTAACAAACCTGAAGAGGAATAGGCAGAGCTGGAGAAGTGAGAGAGCCAGGGCATGTGGGTTGTGGAAGCCAAGGGATGTGTACATTTCAAGGTAATGAGGGTAGCCAACATACCGCAACACATCAGAAGACTAATGACTAACAAAAGGTCATTGTATTTAGGCTTACACAGGAGTCTTTGGTGAAGTTAGTGAAAATGAGCACTCTGGGGAGGTAGAGGCAAAGTTAAAGTGGATTGAGGAAAAGGTAGGATGAGAGGAAACGGAAACGGTGAGTAGAGACAACTCAAGAGGGAAGCAGAGAGGCAAGGTTGTAGTTGGAGGGGTTGCACAGGTCAAGGAAAGTTCTGGAAGAAAGTAGTAAACTTCAGTGTGTTTAGAAGTTAACAGAAAAACACCAGGGTTGAACCCCAATATAAAGTATGGACTTAGGTGAGAAGGATGTGTCAGTGTAGGGTGCTCTGTTGTAACAAATGTAGCCTCTGTCAGGGGGCGCTGATTGTGGGGAGCAGGGAGTATATGGGAAATCTCTGCGCCTACCTCGCCATTTTACTGTGAACCCAAAACTCCTCTAAGAAATAGAGTCTATTAGAAAGTCAATAGAAAGATCCGGTAGAGAAGGAGAGAATGATTATATGCAGGAAGAAGAGAAAAGGGGGATACCGAGTGGTGCATTGTTCTTGAGAAAAGGCAGGACCTCATGGTACCCAAAGCTGAGTGAAGGAGGTGAACAGAGTTGACCTTGGAAAGGAGAGACAGATACCACCGACTTCTCAATTCAGCAATTAGAAATTGCTGGAGTTCCCACCTGAGTGGCTTCTCTTTGCTCTGTGACGTAAGTGGGAGGGCTTTCTTGAAGATGAATGAGGAAGTAGTCAGGTCAGGGTGGTTTGAGGATAATGGAGAACATTTGAAATAGCCTGGCGGAGTGGAGAAGCCAGGCTGTGTGTGTCGGGTGCCGTGAACGGGGGTGAGTGAGCCTGCTCTCCAGAGCCTTCCTACGGGTCTCACATTGCCGACACAGGCCAACCCAGCCTCCTTCCTTCTTTGGGAAGCCTTTTGCCGAACTGATCTCTTGAAGTTAGCGTGTTCAGCTGGACAGAAAGCTATTTTACATTGAAGAAAGGAAAAACGTTCTTATTGTTCTGCTTAGATTTCCTAGTTGGGCTACGTTTGACATGGACCCAGGCCACTGTAATTTTTTACAAACTTCTTACCATGGGTTATCCTGCCTCAAGATGTTTTTAAATTCACAACATTTTTCCCCCTCAATATTCTCTTCTTCTCCCGGCTCTTTATTACAGACCGTATGTTTCATTTGTTACGTGTCCCCGTTGCTTACAGTGTTATTGCTGCTGTTCTATATGCATATTATTACTTTAGTTTTGCAGGGACTTCCCTGTGAATAGCAGAATGTAATTTATGAAATATGACAATCATCGTCATAACACCTGTGTGCTCTGTGTTACCCGCACGCCGGCAGCCACGTGCAAGTAGTTAGCCACACTGCCAGCTTCCAGAACTTGGTGCTGCCTCCTCTGGCCTTTACTGTTTGAACTGCTTTAGGAGCAAGTGTGTTTAGGTTAGTTGAAACATGTGTCAAGACACATAATTCTACTTTTAGCTATTAGTCAAAATCACGATTCTAATAAAGGAATGCTAATTAGTTAACTTTCCAGGTTCTTTCGTGAGAAGCTAGCAATGTGTAACTGGCATGGCAGTGGTCAAAAGGGGAGATCCTCAGGGGAGACTGGCTAAGTCTGAATGTTGGCCACGTGTGCCCCTGGGCAGGTTATAACTTCTTTGTGCTCCCTTTTTACTTCTGTATAAAAAAAGCCTAATGCTACCCATCTCGTGTGATTATTATAAGGACTGAAAGAGTTAATTCACCTAAAACAATGCCTGACACGTCATAAGCACTTAATAGACTCTAGCTGTGGGGCGCCTGGGTGGCTCCGTGGTTAGGCATCTGCCTTCAGCTCAGGTCCTGAGCCTCGGGTCCTGGGACGGAGTCCGGCATTAGGCCCCCTGCTCGGTGGAGAGTCGCCTCTCCCGCTCCTCCACGCCTCCTCCTTTCCGTTTGTCCCTCCCCACCACCGACTCAGGCTCACATGTTCTGTCTTCTCTCGAATAAATAAATAAAGCCTTGTTAAAAAATAGAGTCTAGCTGTTATTGTAGATACTAGAATGTGCTTCCGAAGTCTCTTATCTTCTGCCGCCTCCTCTTGTTGGCGGTTCTGTGTAGGAGACACTTGGTTTTCATCACATGCAGCTTTGAAATTAGGTTACTGTAGGCCCAGTTTTTCAGTGTCTCAATTAATATGACCTCTAGTAATAAGATTGTGTATTATCAATCTTAATTTGTCATTGCTCATATATGCAATCTGCAGTATTTATTCCCTTTGTTTTAAAGACACCCTCCCAGGGGGCCCCACATGGCTCTCAGAGACAGGGAATAGCTCCAGCCAGCCTGGTACAGATAAGAAACACACCTTTTCAGCTCTTTTAAATTATGTGGCAGAGGAATCAGATGATTGAACTTTCTAGAAAATGTTCTTCCTAAGTCTGTTTGGATGGAATCATTTGCTGTAAAGATCCAGTGTTATTCAGAGCCACTCTGCTCTCTTAATTGAAAAGCTCTGACATTGACATTGAAGAGAGATTGCCTTTGGGCCCACCAGCAGACAGCTTTCTATAGCGTCTTGTATTGTTAATGATTCAGAGAATGTTTTCCAATGAGATCAGAAGCAACCCACTAAAGAAAAAGTGGAGAGAACTTAAGAGCTTAAAAGAGCAGACAAGAGGGATGTGAGAAAACCTAAAAAAAGACAAAACCTAGTGTGGAAGAAGGGGCGGGGCTAGTTCCATGGCAAATTTGTCATTCGTCCCAGCCCAGTGACTCAGAAAATTTGTTCCAGTAGGAAGAGAGGTGACAAGTAATCCTGTCGTAAAGGACGGTGAAGATGTCTCGGACATGATGTGAGGGAAGCCAGAGACAGATCTGGAGTGAATTTGGACCAGGTCCTGCCCTATAGATCTGGAGAAAAGATGACCCCAGCACTGCTGTTGTTTGCTCCTGGGCCATGTCAGTGTGTCTGCTGGGGGCACACAGGACAAGCTGTCCACGTGCTGCCAGCACCATATGCCCTGCAGGTGCTCACAGGTCCCTGCGGGAACATGGCTTTGTTCCCAGCCCAGAGCTACCGTCTTCCTCCACCTTCCTCAGCCTTCCTCAGCGGGACCCACTGCTGACAGCTCAGCCGTGGAAGTGCAGACCGAACACAAATTAAGTGGCAGTCTTGGGATTCTAAAGAAAAAGGGAAACTTTTTCATTTTAGAAATGAAAAACGTAATGTCTGCTATGTCAAGTCACTGTATGTCCCCTGAAATGGCTTCATCTCTATGCTAATTTCATACTGAAAATAGAAACTCTCCTGCACTGGAAGAGGAGAGAAAGAGCTGGAAATCAAAGATACCAGAGTGGCTAAGAGCCAAGTAGGCTCCTTCAACTCAGTCCCACTGAGAAAGGTTGTCTAGGCTGAGCTGGTGCTCGAGACCACCAGCATTGCACTGAGGGCCACACTGGGGAACCAAGGGCATCACCTCTCACCTGGCAAATGAGCCCCCAAGCCCCAGTCATGGATTCGTGAGCCTGAGAGTCTGCATGTGTCTCCTGGGTCTTCCACCAGTGATTTCCCTGGCATATCCACAGCCCCAAACTGATTTCCCCCACTTCTCTTTTAAATGAATATTAATTCCTAAAAAGCATCATCTGAAAATCACAAAGTAACCCTTAATTCCATGGCTGTAGATTCTTTGAATGAGGGACATTGTATTATGTTTAGCTCTGGACTTGTCTGCTTCTCTCGGTAGAACATGAGATGTTGAGGACGGGAACCTCATCTCTGTCCCTTTAGCACTAATGTGGGTTCTTCCTCGGAGCAGACACTTATTATATTATACACTTGTTGAATTTTATAACTATGATCTCTGGAGATTCCCAAGGGTCTATCCCCTTGTTGTTCAAGGGCAGTTGGACATTTTCACTGCTTTTTAACTGGCTTCCCACAGACACCTCTCTGTCAGTTTGGTCCTGCCAGTTCTCTTGACCTACTTTTCTGTATCCCTTTGTATATGATGATACTGGCTTTTTGTTTTATTTATGTTGTTTTAAAGAGACAATCCATAATGAAGAGGGAGTACACTTCTAAGTTTACTGGACTAAGATCAGTAGGAAAAAGTACGAGAGATTGATCTCAGCTCCATACAAGCAGCTTTCTAATGACGGGGGCTGTCTAAGAAGGACCAAGAATGTGTTCGAGCAGAAGCTGGGTGGTCACATAAGACAATGCTCACCCTGAGATTCAGCGGGCTAAGTTTCTGACTGATGGCTGACCTTGAGGACCCTCTCAGCCTTACTATCTGGCACCTCAGCTGACAGATGGCAGTGGAGGACATGGGCAGAGGGATAGGAGGCCGTGTTGCTTGAGCCCATGGGGCCCAGCTTCGAGAATGCACAGAGAATGCTGACTGGGCAGGCATGCTGGGACCATAATGCAGCTTGTCTTCAAAGCGGAAAGAATTTCGTGGAGACCTCGTACTCACACACTCCTGAGACACAGGGGCGTGGATTTGTGCGTCCGTGGTGGTTTCTGTCTGCTTGATAATAAGGCTTTAAGCTTTATGTTTCCGTTGTATTCATTTCCCCCTCCTATTAGGATGTCTGAACCAGAAACATGCAGCCCTGGACAGGCATTTTAGTGACCTAGAATGACCTAGAATAGAGAAAAGTACATTATAAACAGTTTTGGAAACGTAAGGGACTAAAATGTGTTTAGCCATTTGGAAAGATAATGGAAATTGTGCTTCTTTCTTTTAACTACTTCCTTTGAAGTGTAACTATATAGTATTGCCTTTTTAATTCTTTCACAAAACAGGCCCTGGCAGAATTCAAGTGGTAAAGGAAAAGCTAGTGACTAGCCAGCTGCAGGGTGACAACTCAGCAGAAGGAGAGAGCTTCCTGTTTCTGCCTATGGCAGCCCCACCCTTCGGAACAGAAGGAGATGGTGACATGGCAGGGTGTCGTGAGGGATCTGGAAAGACGTGGCTGTAATTGTAGAGGCGTTGACATTGAAGAGACCCAAAAAGGAGCGGTGCATCCGGCCCCCTGGTAGGACCCAGAGGTGGAAAGGCAGGTTCATAGCCATAGAAGGTCAAGGACGCTGTACTTGAAAAGGCTCTGGTGATGATTGAATCACTGAACTCAGTTAACCCCCAGATCCCGGGTACCTCGCATGTGTTATGCTCTGAAGTAGGCACGGTGAGGTATGCAGAGAAGAATGCCATAACTCCCTCTACTAACTTAACACGTTCGTCCTAAGTGGCAGCGATTTGTTGGAAGAGCGAGAAAGAGCGAAGCACATGAATGTGCTCAGGAAACACTTGCTGGTTAACAGCCACTGCGGGTCCTGGAATGCGCGTTGAGTTGGACGACATGCCAGTGCAAATGCTCCGTGAGTGCTCTTTTCCTAACAAGACAGCAGCCCGCCCAAGTGGGCCAGGACAGTGCTGAGTCTTCCCCTGGACAGTACCGGGAGCTCCAGGCTGCTTGCTGGTGGAAAGGGCAAAAATTTAATCAATATTTAATGCCTGATGGAGATTTACCACGTATTATACATATGCAGTGCTAGACAGTGAAGATACAAAAACAGACAAAAATAATCAAACTGCAATTAAGATCGTGACCACCAAAACCAAAATCTGGGGAGAAGAAGGAGGAGGGATCTTTTGATTTTAAAGATAGCCCCTGAAAAATAGTCAGTACCAGTCACAGAGCCAGCAGCTGAATCCATAGAATTAATAGGATGTCAGAACCAGATGACCCCTTAGATCTGTTCGAATCTGTTATTTTACAAACGGGGAAATGGAGACCCAGCGAGGAGAGGCGAAGTCATCAGCCACGTTTAGTTTGCATTTTCTTCTTGTCTGTGTTTACAGTAGGTAAATGCACCTTAACTTTTGTGGGTTGATGAAGACAGATGCTCTCTCTTCTTCAACTGTGTTGGCTGCTGGTGACCACCTCCTCGAGCAAGAGAAGCTCTTTCTGACACTGATGAGGAATTATGCCTGTGGTGTGTGAGTTTCCTGAGCTGCTGAGCTTTGTCTCCAGTCCCCTGCTTTATTGTTTCCTGGCACACGCCGCTTTCATGCCCACCATCAGAGAGTTTCTCTCCACTGTTCCTCGGCCCCACTCCTTCAGAAGTCTCTGTACACTGACAAAAAATAGTTGGTCTGAAAACAGATGAGAGGTTTTTTAAATTTGGCTTTTTTTCCCCCAAGGGATGATGTAGGGCTCAGTAGCTTCAGTTCTGTTGAATTTCACTTCTAAATGGTGATGACTTGTATATAAGATGGACTTTATTTCCTGTTTTATTTGAATTTGATACACAGCCACATTAGCAAATATTTAATTTATGCTCGCTCTCATCCTGTTGGGCATCGGCAGCTAATGTTAATGACGCCGCACCAGTTTCAGCCTGGGAGTGACTTACCCAGATGTCTGTACGATACCGAAGCAGCTGGTCGATTGATTGTTTCCGGCAGATAGAGAGATCAGCGGGAAAAGAACCCCCAAAACTGAACTAAATGAATTGATTTTTGAGGTAGCTTTTACTGCTTGATTCAGGCAAAACTTTTCATCTTTTATTCGTCATTTAGAAACAGCTGAAGCAAAAATGTATGGCTTCAAAGACATATCCAAGTCCGAATCCTGATTTTACCTTCTAGGTACTCTCTGCCTTGACCAAGTTACTGAACTTCTCTGGGCTTCAGGGTTTCCACTTGTAAAAATAGGGATCCTAACAGTCACTGCATAGTGTTTTCAAGAGAGTTGTGTTTAAATATTAAATCTAAGGCACCTAGCACAAGACCTGAAACAAACAAACCAATGTTAAATGTTAATTCCCATTTTGCTTAAAAAGAGTCATCCCGGACGGTTAACTTCCCTGTCTACCGCAAATGTGCCCTCTCCGTACGGTGCTGTGTGAGGAGAGAGGTGGTGGTGCTGGTGGACGGTCTTTCAGCTGCAATTCTGGACTTTCTGAGTTCTGCCCCACACGGTGCTTCAGAGACTCAGGGGACAGCAAAACAGAGCAGGGGGCTTTCCAGAGTGACACCTCGCTAGCTGTGAGCGCCTGCAGCCCCCAGGGCTGATGCAGGCCGAGTGGCTCTGAGCTAGCACACTTCCGCCTCCTTTTCGACCCACACCTGCAGGGCTCTCCATCCACCCCCACGGTTCCCAGCCTTTGAGGGGACACAGGGACAGGGTGGGCAGAAGTGAGGCTGGCTCTAAGAGGTATCAGCAACATCCCACCCCTTGTATTCAGTCCTCATTTTCATTCGTATCCAAGCATGCTTTTATTATACATTTTCTTTTGTGAGCCTCTTGAAGTCCTTTGTAGAATAAGGCAAGATAGAAAAACACGAAGCTTCAGAGATCACATATACCAATTAAACACGGTGTGTTAATAGCATGCACACAGAAATAGGGGTAACATAGACTGTGCCCCAGATGAACTCATGTAGGCAGGGCGTCCAGTGGCCAGCACCGCCCACAGGCAGTCTGGTTATCCGTCAAGTCATAGTTAGGTTCTCCTTCTGGAATCACATAAATCAATAGCAAGCAAATTGACTTATAAGGAACAGGCAGCGCACCTCACTAATCATCGCAGAGATGTTCCTGCAGGAAGTCGTCTGTTTACAGGGCTGAGTCTCCTCAGCTTTTAGCTTCTGGAAAGCAGAGACCAGTACTCAGCCCACAACCGATGCATAATAAATGCATAAGGGATGAGTGGATAAGTGAGAATTTTTTAAATGGGGAGATTATTCAGAATAAATGAAGTATAGAATATTGGAATATTTTATAAGGAATGGCAGTTTGAACAAGTTGTTATGACTCGTAGGTACTTTCAGAAACACAGACTGTTCCCCTAACCAAATGCTACTGAGGAAGATCCTGCTTTAATGGATAAGTAAACATGATTTCTCATTAGCATGCACAGCACTGACGCCCAATTTCGTGGTTTGTTTTTTTTTTAAATAAACACAATTTTTAAGTGTTTCCATGAAGCTCGTTCTCTAGAAAAGCTTATCATCTGATTTGCAGTGTTCATTTTCCTAGCAGGCCCTGCTCTACCGACAGTATAAAGTTTCAGCTGGGACTCCTCCCAATTATTACTAATTCTTAATGAAGACAAAATCGGGTGGTTTTACTGAATTTATATTTGCCTGAAACATTTTTATATTTGGTGTCCCTATTGTGCCTGTCCAGGACTATACATCGAACAGCCTTCAGTGTGGGCCCGACTATATGAAAAATTTGAATGTTCACGCGCTATAATAAATAATGAGTGTCAGTGAACTCATTATGGTAAATCCTTAGGTAATTACTTTCTGCCTTAGTTAGGGGACGTATGGTAGCAAGAGCTAAAATTACTCCATCTCGAGACAAACCCTGAGGTGGCTGTTAGAGTTAAATATAATTCATTTGCAGCATGTTTATTATAGTTAAATTTAACTAATTTGGGGCCTGTTGCTGGCCAACAGCTGAGGAGGAGGAAGTTTCAGCGTCCATGAGTTCCTCAGAAAGAAAAATGAGGCTCCACGACCAAGCTTTCAGAACATGACGTAAGAGCTACTCCCACTCTGTCTCCGCTCTTCCTGTCCCCCAGAGTTGGATGGCTTTGTTGCTCAAAGTGGCTGGCTAATGAGCTATCCAGGCACTGAATTATGTGGCGTAGCAAGAGGTAATCGCAGCCGTAAACTGGTGTTCTGTTCAGTTCTCTGTTTCGATTTGGAACTTCCTAAAGTCCCAGGAAGAACCATTCTATCCAAGGTCATGGAGAGACAGATTTCTCTGCGAGTTAAAAGTAGGCTCCCACCTTTTACGCCCTGCTGCATCTCGAAATCACAGGGCCAGTTTGGGTGTTATTTCTCCCTAGGCATTCCAGCCTGAGAGTGTTTACTCTGGGAAAAAATGTAAAAAGAAGGACTTCTTCAAAGAACCAAAAACATGTTTACAGAGGGTCCTTTACCACTTAAAGATATTTCTGCTGAAGAAACACTTTTTAGAGTAGAATTTGTCTCGTGAGAGCTCTCCTGAGCTAAATGGCTTACTCTTCCAAAGACAGTGAGGGGACACACGCACAAGAAACAGCATGCAGAGGTGAACATTTACAAGCCTTCCACTTTTGTCCAAGAATAAAAGTTAGGAATCACTGTAGGTGGACTGTTCCCCAGAAGACAGAAATAGGGCCAGGAAAGGAAACAAAATTCCAATCATCGTGAGGAATGAGGATTTGAGGAAAACATTGTCCTACTTTTTAACAAAAATACCATGTATCTACTTTGGAAACATGTGTGCCGTTCTAATCACTCAAGAGAAGATGGCAGTTGGAGAAACTCCAGAGGAGGATGAGTGGATGGGGACAGGAGTCAGTAGGGGGCTGTAGGAGAGTTAGAAAGAGCAGAGTCTCTTCAGTGGGAAGACAAGAGGATGAAGATAGCCCCAAAGTATATCGAGTCTAATGCCGGTTCACTGGGGTCAGGAGGTTTCCTTCACCACATCCGAAGTGCAAAGCCAATGGGGCAGGAGCACCTACCCGCCCCTGCAGCCCCCAAGACCCTACCGGGCACAGCCAACCCAGCCTCCTGAACCCCAGTCACGTCCCCACCCTTCCCTCATGAACCCCAGTCATTGCCAAGGTCACTCAGCGTAAGAAGGTGAGCTTTCTGACTCAAAAGGTGAGCGTAAGAAGGTGAGCTTTCTTTCCACTGCACCATAGTCACTTGCCTTGGACCCAGACCCTTCCAAAAACTCCCCTTTTACATTTTGATCAGACATGCTCCAGCCATGGGAATGGTTTGCGACTCTAATGCGTGAGCTGTGATATGCAAAGTAAACTGTACAGGTTATGTAATTTCAGGGGCAGTTAACTTTTCCAGAATTCTGGTGTCAAAACGAAGATTTCATTTTGGCCATTAAAATCCAGGAAAACATAATACAGCTTTTCTGTACCTCCCCCACCATCCCCCCCACCCCCTTAAAAATAGCATCTGAAGTCTCAGCGTAGCTGAGTCACTCCTTGGTGTGATTCCGGGCTGGGTCGCAACTGGACCTGTCAGAATGAGGCCACAGTGATTCATGACGGAAACCAAGTTTGGTTGCCACTGACAACATGTGTTCCTTTCTGTTTTTGGAGTTTGGCCACACCATATTTTGCCTTTGGAGTAGCAACACCTTTGCATAGTGATAGTAATAGGATGAGATGAGCCACTGCAGTGAATGCCCCCTCTGGGCCCTCCCGCTATGACACACAGAATCCCTAGCCACTCGTTAGGGGACAGCATGGGCAATTAGCATAACCAGAGACCAAGGGAGACCGTAGTTGTGCAAGATGTTTGTCCCCTCTACCATTGCAGCTTCACATCAAGTCTGTCTACCAGCCGAGCATTCCAGCACCTTCTATGTACCCCAAACAATGGAGAACAAAACATGGAAGAGCTGTGCTTCCTACCCTAAAGGAACTTGAGGCAGCATAAACCAGTGACAGCAGTAGCCTATACTTCCCATGATGAGTCCCACAGTCTGTGTGTCTGCTTCAGACCCACTTGCCCATCGAAGGCAAAAGCCCCGTCGTGTGCTACTGCATGTGCCTGGCACAGGTTCAGGAAATCAGTCATGACTATGGAACTGGAGTGAATGGGTCATGCCCGCAGCCCCCACTGGCCTCCCTCTGCACTCAGGATCCAGTCGGCACACCTTCTCGGGGAGCCGATTTGAGCCCACTCCTCCAGACTTGGTGCAGGTATCCAGAGAAGGGAGAGGAGGATACCTCTCAGTAAGGATGCAGTTACAATGGTTTTAGTTCAAAAGTGGGACTTTGACAGTAAAGAATTCTGTACTCCCCCACATTTGTGTGGAACTTGGCCAAACTTATGCCAGCTGGACTTGTGCTAGCTCTTTTGAGGGGCAGATATAAGAATCATGGGTATTTCCCAAGAAATAGAGCTGCTCTGAAATGGTGTTGATGCTCGTTTCAGATAAACTTGGACTTATGGGACATATAGAGCCGAGCTTCCCAAATAGAGCACCTTAGTGTACAGATTACACACATAGATGTGCACACAGCCATCTCCGGAGCCCCTTGGACACCTCGACATGCCTGCTGCGTGGAATGGATTCTACACATGAATAAATAGACATAGATACAATGCATCTATACTTTGCAGAAGACTAGAAGAATATACAAGCTGTTAACTGCTTATGTCTGGATGGTAGGATTGTGGTATCTTTTAATTTTTTTACGTATCTGTCTTCATTTTTATATAATTTATATGCATTAATTACATAATTTTTTAAGTCAACCAAAACCTAACCAAAATGTTGAAGTAAGGTTTGGTGGTCCAGCCACCAAAGGTTTGGTGGTCCAGCCAAAGATTTATGTATTTATGTATGTGTTGTATTCCAACACTGACATAGAAACCATTTGTCTTCTTTTGGGTTGGGTTGGTTTTTTGTTTTGTTTTGTTTTGTTTTATGTTTTTTTGGTCATTTTTAAAATGACTATTTTCAGCTGGTGCATACTCTTGAGGAAAAAGAAAAACAAACAAACAAGAAAGAAGGAAATGGGAAAGCAGATGTCACAAATCAGAGAAATTGTTGCACGTCGACATATTCACACCATTTATTTTCTTTGCGTCTACATGCCCAAATTGGTAATAGCCCAAACTTTCTCCATTTGTAAAAAGTCTCATAAGGTCAACTTCCTGTTATGTCTGAGAGCTTTATTAAGAGAAAAATCTGTTGGTCAGATGTTAGCTCCAGTGGGCCCAACTACTGGGGACAAGGATGCTTGGCCCCTGGAGCGTGTGGAAACACACCGAAGCGGTAGACAGGCTGGGAGATCTCGTTTCCGCCCTCTTCCTCCCCTTACCTGCAGCCATAGGCACGAGGTGATGATTTGATGATTTTTATGTTTTGTGGCATGTTACACTGATAAAATGTGTATGGTGGTTTCAGAACAGTTCTGTGAGTGCCTAATTTCTTTTTGCCTGGGCTCAGATTCTTTAGCAGGGGTCAGGGGCATGATATTTTACCTTTTTCTCACAATGGAATGCCTGTAACCTAAATAAGATCAATATCGTTGTTCTTCTGGGAGAAGGACTATTTTCACCAGTTTTCAACATTATAAAATACTTCCCTATTGGGAACTGTGACATTTTGTACTCAGAGGGATTTTTAAGAGATTGTCCAGTCCTGGTTCTTCATTATACAAATGAAAAAGTTGAAACCAGCACAGTTGAAGGAAAAATGCCCTAAGTCCCAAGAAGTGGTTAGTGGCCACCCTGAGCCTAGTTCTCTTTTTACTACTTCTATCCTGTACTTTTTACTTAAGATTTCCCAATTATTATGGATACTTAAAATAATGTTTTCTAATCTGCATTTTTTAGGAAGAAAAGAAATAGAAAGCATAGTGCCTGGTACAACATAGGTAGTCAATAAATAGTTGGTGAAGAAGGTATTGATAAGCTTACTTATATTTACCTATTAAGTCAATAAAAAATTACAAGACATTTACAGACACAAATACATAGATTGGTAGAATAGGTAGATGACTGGGAACACACATGCCATTACCAGCTACTTATTAATAAGTATCATAAGTACTAATAACGATTATTAATTAATAAGTAGTTGGTAATGGCATTCATTCTCTCCAGCAGCACAAGGATTTAGTTACCATGTGTCCCCAGTCTCCATGGCTCTCTTCAAAGGAAGTAACTCTGAAGAGAAATGACCAGAGAGTTTAAGAGAAAGAGAAAATATACTCCTTTTCAGTGAAACCCTAGCAGTGAAACCTTCAGCAGCAGGATTGCTGAAGTCAGAAAGCCATACATAACTGTGTGCATGTGTTGTGAAATCAGTATTGTCTACAGTAACTCTTTGTTTAATTATAAAATGTGTCACCTGTCATTCCAGGTGTACCAACTATAGTGTTAAGGAGACCTGTCAGATTAGGATAAATCCTAGAGGTAACATAGTAAGAACATCACCCAGTAATTAAATATTATATCTTTATTTTGGATTTGTGCTTTCAGTTTTTTTTTTTAATTTTGCAAGAGTAACATAGAAAACATTAAAAGAAGAGCTAATCTTCACCAAATGGAGTGAAAAAATTCAAGATAAAGAAAACAAACCTGGACAAATTCATAAATCCCCTACAGAAGGGAACATTGTTTTCCTCGTGTTTTCCATTGGTTCACATACCCGGCAGGAAGTTAAATTTCATTTCCTTTTCAAATCACAGAATGTGTTTTCTTAATCACCTTCTCTACATATTGAACAACATCTTGATCATAATAGTGGCATATGCTACATTGAAACTATGGCGAAAATCATTCTTTTTCCCCCACCTAAGGGATATTTCACTTTTTTATGGAAGGAAAGAGGCATTGAAAGTATAAATTAAAATAAAGATAACTACTATTAAATTTGGTTAGGCTCCTATAAAAAATAATGAAAGAGCAGTCCAAACAACCTGAATCAAGTTTGCTACAGAAAAGTTTAATTAACACACTACACTGAAGTTTGCAGGAACATTTTCTTTGTGATACGTAAAGACGTTAGTCTCACTAATCAAGGAAACTCACCTGAAGAGGACCTTACATGAATTGGGTGTTTCCATACCCACCTACTATTGGTGAGTTCATTTATTTGATTCTTCTTTTTCTCTCCTTCATTCTCATATTAGGTCCTCATTCCTTGATTGGATTTTGTGTTTGTTAAATACAAATAATATCATACACATTGGGCATGCTATATATCCAGAAATACGCATTTATATAATCTTCCATTTTTAAATCACGAGATGAACAGTATATTTTATTGCACATGAATCTGGTGTCCTAGTTTAGGATCTGCTTAAATTCTCAATAACATCCTCATAAAACTGTTGCAGGGAGCAAAGCTAGCCATAAGGACATTTACAATGTCACATTAAGGTAAGATGTATGCTGCGTGCCTTGTAATAATACATTAAATGATTCAAATAGGATTTTATATAGGAAAAGATCAAAGCAGTTTAGAAAATTCTGTGTGGAGCCATATTTCTGAATGTGAAAGTCTCATTTTGTTTAATTATCTATTAAATTCCCCCAAACTTCATAGGACTTTGTGCTTTTACTCTTTTTAGGAAGAGAAAAATCCTTATAGTTAAACCTTATATGAATGTATGGCCCATCTTACCTTGGTGATAATGACTGCAAGATTCCCCCTCTTACTCTTGTATCTTCCCATAATATTTGCTGCTTCCTGACGTCAATATAGACTCGAGCCAAATTCAATGTTGTCTCAATATTTACCTAGTACAAAGAAAATTCCATTTGAGAAAACCACAGAGTATAGTCATTCCTGGGACAACCAAGAGGTGGTTATTACTGTTGGACAAAATCACTTTGCCCTGCTTTACTTTAAGAGTGACCAAAATAGTTCTTTAAAAATCTATCTTAAATTCAGAGGCATATGTATATTCAAAGGGCCTACAAATCAAGATTGTTCCTCATTAGTTTTATGAACTGTTATTCTCTTAATTAAAAACATTGAAATGCATAACCAAAGATGATCAATTTTATATAAATTTGTGAATCAAAAGGAATTCTTACCAAACCATGTGTCATTTCTTTTTATGAACATGGTGCAAATGCTGAGAATCAAAGCAACTATAATTTAAAGGGATTGGTCCATAAGAGAGCTGTAAAGTAAGTAACATTTGTGCTCAACTTTTTTTTTTTTTCATTTCCTTCTTCTTAACTCCCTTTCAACAAATTCTTTCTTCCCACCTTTGCCCTTTTACACCATAATATCTATTAAGAACTTGGCAATGAGCCAACATAATAAAATTCTGTTAGCCAGACTTCTCCAACAACAGAGTATTTAGGTGACCTGTTCTGAACACTTCCTAATTATTAGAGCCACAGCAAAGTGATACAAGCGGGTGCCTTTGGTAATCAGTCCGCCTGTGTGTGAGAAGTCCTGTAGGTGCTAGGTGAATCCCTGTGAGTAACATTGGCCTTGTAACACTGCTTTGGGAAATTAGCAGGGCTCCAATGAGTAGGACAGAGAGAAGTGAGCACTCACCCCAGGCAGAGGGACAAAGAAGGGGCTGTTGCCAAAGGCCAGAGTCATTGTTCCCTCCCCCATGTGCTTGTATACCAGTGTGTATACCTTTCTCATGCTTCTAGTTTTGCTTTGCACTTACTTGAAATGTTTGTTGACTTACCCATTTCGTCCATTTGATGTTGAAATTCCTGAAGGCTGGAATTCTATCTTGTTCCCGGCAGAAAGGGGGCATGTAGAAAAATGGGTGTAGAATGAATGTGTGAAGGAATCAGTCTGTCAGGCAATCAGTTCATTCAGGTGACACCAGGGAGAGTCTGGTGACGATGTGATGATAATGAAAATTACAAACAGGGGCTGGATGTGAAATACCTCAAGGTAGAACTAAGAGAAAATTAAGCGAGGTGCCCAGTGGTCATGCCGCCAGGGTTTTGAGCTGAACGAAAGAGAGAACCTGAAGGGCACTGGATGAAATGGGGAACTGAACAAGAGAAATTTCACGAGTGAAGTTGGCAAACATGCTTTTAGGCAAATTGAATAAAAGTTGACCAGCTGGGTGTCAAAAATCTTTTTCTCGAAGAAACAGTCTTTAAATGTGCCTCTGACACCTTCCCTTACCACACCCAACCCAAATGATTTCATATGCCCTGAAGATCTGATTTCAGATAAATTGCTTTCCAGCAGAAAAAAAACATTTTGTAGTCGTAGCAGATCTTCCATCAATTCTTGAAGGTCACTATCCTTTATAGGCTTGGGGGGAGGGGAGAAGGGGAAGGATCTAGAAAACCTAAGACTGGTAGACCTTGAGAAAATTCTCCCAACCCAATGGAAGCCCATCCTATAGGAGGGTAATGGCTGGCAAGGGTCAGCCCCTCCGGACTTGGCGTCCCTTAGAGGTACTAAGTCCACATAAGAGAAGACACTTAAACTTGCCATCTGTGTTATAAATTGTGTGCCCTGAGCCACCACTGGAGATAGCCTCTTAATATCTAAATAAATAATGTTTGAAGGAGGAGGTTCACCTCATTTTACACCTACCCACCCTTTGTGAAGGCTGCTTGGGCACTGTTTCTACTGTCTCTGGAAACTCAAACACATCTCATTCCTAATCCTTTAAAGCACCAAAGAAGGGCCTCTTTAGCTGGGTGATAGGTAAGCTAGGAGGAAAGGAACATGATATGTGCATGTTAAAGTCTGTGAATTATGAAGAGGATATTGTAAATAATTCATTTTCAGTTTTCAGCCCCTCATTCCTCAAAGTTTGGAGTGAGCTCTCTGCATTTCCCCCTGAAAGTTCTAGCAGAGGACAAGGATGCAAAGATATCTACTATGTGTATTCTTGAGTTTTGTCCATTGTCTACCGGATATCCTAATGAATTAGGCTGCATTCTTGTCTTGACCCAAGAGTGGCGCCCCTTGGGTCAGAAGGAGTATCAGAAACACATTGATCTGTGGTTGGAATAGTAAGCTAAGCTCTAGGAACATCCTGCCAGCGGCCTGTCCTTAGGAAATCGCCTCAGATTTTCTTGCTGGTGAAGGATGACATTCAGCAACTGACCTTCTGTGGAAATCCAGAAAACAGAGAGGAGAGAGCAAAGCTTTTACTTTCTAATATTTCCTTCAGGCTATGCTTTTTTAGGGGTGATACCCTCTATATCCTTAGAGACCATATCTGCCAGACATTAAAACTAGGTCCTCAAAATGAGTGATCACCAGCCTCTGGAATAGAGTTATAACCAAATATGCCCTCAGGTCACAAGCCTTCCCTTACCCTTGCCTTTAAAACCCAAACAAAACTGTTCAGCTCTACATAGCCGACATGCCTTGTTGAGTTTCTGCAGATCTCATGGGGTATATTTATGTCCTCCTCTAGCCTTGTTTCTGGACCTTTTCTCCATTACCCCGTTTGTCTTGGCAATACTCCACAGGTTGTTGACTTCATGCCATCGAACACTATACCCCCTCTTATTCCTCAGGATACCCTAAATGCTGCAATGACTGGTAAGAGATTGGAAATAATGGAGAAGAAACTAAAACTGGATTTCTGCATCACAGTTGTGACAGTGGATCAGTGATTTGTCACCACAGTGAATCACTTACTGGCCATCTCTTGTCTTGTTTCTAGACTAAGAAAGCAGGAAGCAGCTGTCTCTTTAGAGGAAATTTTTCATTTCCTGGTTTCCCCCTGGCACCCGGTCTTCCCTAAATTCCCATCTCTTCGGCCTGACCCACAGAAACCCCCACAGATCGGTTCCTTTCATTACAGTCCCCCATGGGGACATCCTTTTACTTAACTACATAGAGTGGTTCAGCTTTCTCTGTTTCAACTTCCCTGTTCATGGTAATAATACTAAGTTTACTAAAATGTTTCCCCAAACTACAGAGTTCTTCTCTCTCTAAAGCAGATGTTTATCCTCAGACCCTGAGGTCTGTGGAAACAACTGCAACCACGTATAAGTTAATGGCAATTGTATCTCTCTGCTACATAATGAAATTTGGATTTTAACAAACTCCAATGGCTACGATTACAGTGTAGCTCAGATGCTGACACTCAAGGAGGTCATTGGCAACAACTGTGTGGTCAAAGCACTTGCATGGTCCTGGACATTGTGTAAATGTAGGCCAAGGTGTGTTCAGAAAAGTTGCCTTCCCTAACAGAGAGACTTGTAACCGGAAAAATAAGACTATGAATCGGATGGTCACAGTGGCCATGGGTTATGTAGTCATCCAAACCACTAGTGTGTCCAGATATCCTCCACCATTTTTTATCCACAGGGTCACAGAGAAAAGGATTTCGGGGAGATATCTGTATCAATGATCGAGGTGGACCCAGCTAAAGTGTTGAATGAGAATTATGGTAAACCAGGGTTAAAGAGCCAAGCGGTTCTCCCTGTATTTCTCACACAGCTACTGTCTGGTTCACTGCCCTGTCTGGTCTTTTTGCCATCATCACCACAGGCAGCTTATGTGGAAGATGATTTATTGTTACCTTTTTATGTTGCTTCTAGAAAACTCAACAGGTACTCCTAGACCCACTTGAAACTAGTGTAACATTGTTCACTGTACTTAAGTGGAAAAAAAAAAAATCCAAAAAACAAAAAACCTGCCCTAAGGAATTCATTTGAAAAGAATTGAAAGAGTTCTGCATGATTATTTATAAGAAAATTTGGAAACAACCCTGTATGTTCCCCACAGAGAAACAAATCAATTGTGCTTTCCTCATGTGGACAAAGAACGATTTTGCACATATTCAACTCTGTGTTATCTCAAAGAATTGTCACAGACCTTGAAGCGAGGTTCACAATATAATAGGTTTAAAGGGTAAAGAGTAGAACATGTGTTGATATCTACCTGAGGAAGATTTAGGCATCCCTAAGGGAGAGAGGCAGAAGCGCAGGTGTCATGGCGGCCAGCCCTGGCTCACAGGACGACAGGTGAATTGTACTTTCTTCTTCCTGCTTTTCCATATTCCCCCAAATTACTGCCTATTACTGTTTCCCTTGTAAACCAAGAGGGGGGAAGAGTTACTTAAAGTGGAAAAGGAAGAAAACCGCACACCTTTACAGCAGCTTACCAAGCATTTTAACAATGCAAGATGGGAAAATCCTCAGGATATACAAGCTCTTTCTTCGCCCTCTGACTTTGGCTGATTCATCCCCCAACAAAGTGCTGACTGTTTTCTCCAAAGAGCAGAGAAACAAAATGGGCTCTGACCGGCACCTTTATTAAAGTCTTTGCAGGAGCTCCCTTACAGAGGGCCACCTCTTCTCCTCCTCCGCCTCCTCTGGCTTCCTCCCTCCCTCCTTTGGTGCCTTTTCCTGAGACTGGCTGCATTTGGCCAGTGGTTGAAGTCGTTTGTTCATAAATAATTCGTGCAGTGATGTGGAGCTTTCGGACAACAATCTCCGGTTTGTTCCAATAAACTAATGCGATAAAGAGTCAGAATTCGGGCTGCTTCATGCTGGACCTCATGTGGTTGTCAGCCCTGGTCAGAATGTGGTTTGAGTTCTGTGGAAAGAACGCTGCTGATACCACCTTGATCTGTGTGGCATCTTTACGGTCAGTGGACTTCCAGTAGCCACATGCCCCAAAGAGGCTGGGTAAATTATACAGTATGTATGTCTCCTTGATGGAATATTACAGAGTCGTTAAAAATTACAAAGACTGGGTGACAACATCAAAATATGTTTAAAAATGTGAAATAGGAAACAAAATAGTGCCTATATATGGTTACAACAGTGTAAAAATATATTCTTGTATTGTGGAAGGAATAGAGGAAACATGGGGAAATGAAAATAATTAATTTGATGGTGGATGACAGAAATTTTTTAAATTCAGCCATGAATGGTGACTGGACACCTACAGTACGCCTGACTCCATGCCAGGCCTGTCTCTTTTTATTTTTACTTATTTTATTTTTTTTTAAGATTTTATTTATTTATTTAACAGAGAGACAGAGCAAGAGAGGGAGTAGAAGCAGGGGGAGTGAAGAGAGAGAAGCAGGCTTCCCGCCGAGCAGGGAGCTCAATGCGGGGCTTGATCCCAGGACTCCGGGATCACGACCTGAGCTGAAGGCAGAGGCCTAATGACTGAGCCACCCAGGCACCTCCCATCTGTTTTTAAAATGTGCTTCTTTGATATGTGAGACTAAAGAAATATAAAGGAGGGCAGTGGAATTCATCGTTATAGATGTTCCTGTGAGCAGTGTTGACTGTATCTAAAGGGGACCCTTAATAGAGCGCTCTTTTCCACACTGGATCTGGGAAGAAACTTACCCTGCTGGACTCCGATAGCTGTTTAGTCCTCCATGGGCCAGATGTGGCTTTTCTCCCACCTGCTGCGTGTTACTGTTTTACATATGCACTCAGCAGATGTGTGCCAGGTTCTGTTCAGGTGTGGGCAATACACGACGACAAGGCTTTCTCCTCACGGGGCTTGCAGGCTCTCGGGAAGGACGGTAAACAAGTTCACCGGCACTGGGGTTTCAAGTAGTGATACCAGCAGTGGAAGAAAGTAGGGTACAGCGATAGTGAAGTGGAAAGCAGTAGGTTCTTTTTAGGAGAGTCAGGGAAGATCCTGCTGAGAAAACAGGGAAGTCGAGGAGCCAACTACACAAAGTCTGGAGGGGGATATGCCAAGGCACTGAGGCAGGAACAAATCTGGTATGTTTGTGAAATGAGAGGAGTTCAGAGAAGCCTGTGAGGCTGGGAACTCTGGGCCACAACACAGGAACTTTATAAGTGTGATGGCAAGTTGTTGGGTTGTTCTTTTTTTTTTTTTTTTTTTTGGTTTTGTTTTTTTGAGATTTAATACTTGAGAGAGAAAGAGAGTAGGGAGGGAGGGACAGGGGGCGGGGAGAGAGAGAATTTTAAGCAGACTCCACGCTGAGCACAGAGCCTGATGTGGGGCTTGATCCCACAATCCTGAGATCATGACCTGAGCCAAAACCAAGCATCAGATGCTTAACCGACTGAGCCACCCAGGTGCCCCTGTGATGGCAGGTTTTAAGGAATATGAACGCATTGATCTCTTCTCGGGAGCAGACCATCAGGCAGAGGAGAAGCAGAGGACCAGCTAAGGGTTCAGTCATCCAGCTGAAAGGTCAAGGGGGCTTAACCTGGGAGGCTGGCATAGGCGTGGAGCGAGGGCCTGATCTGAAGACACAGCACGTCTGACGTGTTGACATGGGCACGAGGAGGAGTCGGGAGACAAGGATCACTCTTATGCTTGGGATTGAGTCACCAGGAAAATGGAGAGGACATTTGCTAGGAGGCAGGAGGAATAGGTTCTATTATTTCTTAGTGAAAAATTACCTAGATCTGATCTAGGTCAGTCTGGAAGCCTCTGCTATTCCCAGAATCCCATGGCTGTGTCTTCACAGTAGGCAAAGTGTTTCACAGGACAGTGGAGAGACCTCCAGCTTAGGAGCCCGGAAACCTGAGTCTGGTCTGCCTCTAGTACAAAAGAGCAGTTGGATCTAGGACACATCATGTCTCCTCTCCAAATCACAATTTCCTATGTATCTGCCTGGTCTGCATTTCAGATCTGTGTAGGCTGTTTAAAGTTCAACGCAGACACATAATGGTGTCAGTATGGTTACCTGCCCTTGGGTGTAGTGAGCATTTCTGTTTAGAATCATGACCTGGAGTATGTGTGAAAGCACGAGTTAACAGAGGATTGCCCCCGATATGCAGGCCGTCTTCCTCCAAACCCCCTGATGGACCCCTGGCCGCCGCCCCACCTGCACACCCATCACATGCCAAGCACTGTGCACCAGTCGCCAAAACAAAAGGCTTATTAGCAAGATCCCCTTAAGAGTGAAACAAAGGCCTTTTCTGATGTATCCCTGAGTATCCAAAAAATTAAATTTGCGTTTCGTTCTCTGAGGACTCTTGCCAGCGGAGGTGGTTGGTTTGTTTTCATTATCCCTGCCCTCCTGTGTTTGTTTCCAGGGGCCGTTTCAGTCAGCCTTACCCTAGATTAAGCCAGCCATATAAATGAGAAGCCACAAGGAGAGGCTGACTTCTCCCCTCCAAGCACTGCTTAATGGGCCTAATCAGCAAACTTCTTTACTTTCTGCCTCTTAAATACCATCTTGAGAAGTCCTGGCACCTGTCACCTAAAGAGGATATCTTCTACGGTGAATGGGGAGATGGGATGGGTGTTGAAAGGAACTAATCTAAACGATTAGATGTTTTTCTTGCTAACAGGAGCCTAATTCTATTGTATCTCTTAAAGACTCTATTAAGACAGGCTTCTTTGACTCCTAGTACTCTGTTTAAACTTCTAAAGTCATTCGAATTGGCCACTCACCAGCTAGAGGAAAATGTAAGCCAAAAAAAAAAAAAAAAAGTAAATGAGCCAGAGAACAATTTTCTTTTATGATTTCTCTTCTCAAAGTGAGGAAACTCAGGACCCTTCACCCAAAACACTGCGGGGTTCATGGAGACTGACAATGGTGAGAAGCCTGTGAACTCAAGTGACGTTAAGTGTGCGCAGAAGTGAGGGGGACAGTCCCCAGAGGCTGGGAGCAGGCCAGCTTCACAGCCAAGGACGGGGCACATTCATTCAGAATGCAGGCTTAGAGCTAAAGGAAAGTGGTCTTATTGTTTGGGGACAAAACCAGTAGCTTTTTTTTACTTCTGCCATTCCAGGGAAAGTTTTCTTCCTCATATATATAAAATTGCTTTTGCATAAAAGATTCATTATTTGTGAGCCAGGTACTGGAGCTGAGCTGCCCTTTTGGTTTCTGTGAGCCTCGCCCTGTCTCTGCCCCAGAACTGATTTGGGTTCATAGACCCAGCGGCCGGCTACAGGACTGTTGGTCCAACCCTTCTAAGCAGCCCAGGTTGTAACGGTTGAGGTAAACAGGTAGGCCTCTTTGTAACATTCTCAAAGTCACTACTGTAACGGGGTAGCTTTCATCCAGGGCTAACTGACCTTGAAGTATCAGTACTGTGTGAAGAATGACATTTCCAGTAGCCTGTCTGGCTCTGCCATACAGAAAGTAGGGAAAACTTAGTTTGGGGAGCGATGTAAGCCGGAGTGACTCTCTGAAATGGAAAAGGCATTTTAGATTCTGCCTGTAGTGAGTAAAGTGTCTGAAGTTTTGGTTACAGGCACATGCTGTATCCGCCCTTGGCCTCTCCAGGCTGTGCCCCGGACCATAGTGAGGTCACGAACTTTTCCAGACCAAGTTTATAGTGGGTCTCTTACATCCCATTCGGGTCTAGTCGCCTTGACAGTATCTTCCCATGTGTTCAGGTAAGAAAAAAGGTTTTCCCAGCCAGGTAGAACAGAGACTACTAATTAGAATGAAGAACTTCGGGGCGCCTGGGTGGCTCAGTGGGTTAAGCCGCTGCCTTCGGCTCAGGTCATGATCTCAGGGTCCTGGGATCGAGTCCCGCATCGGGCTCTCTGCTCAGCAGGGAGCCTGCTTCCTCCTCTCTCTCTCTCTGCCTGCCTCTCTGCCTACTTGTGATCTCTCTCTGTCAAATAAATAAATAAAATCTTAAAAAAAAAAATAGAATGAAGAACTTCAGAATGAATGTACTTCCTGTGGAACCACTCAGTAGACACTCTGATCACTTTCTGTGAGCTCAGGATTCCCATGTAAAAGGGTGAAAATGAACCTGAGCTGAATTTATAGCATCTGGAAGCCTGCCTAAGGAAGATGGGGATGCATGGGGAGGTGGGAGGTGATTCTGTCCTCCTGAGTCCCTGAGCACAGGGCCTGGGTTGTAGTGTGTACTCAGAAAATGTCTGCGGAAGTCAGGCAGGTTTCGTATTATTGGTGATACTGTCCATGAACCTTTTATGCTATTGAAATTGATCTCTGCTTCATCTTTTAAAATAATAAGTAGGCATCAGGTATATCCCTTGGCAAGCCACGTAAACTCTTTCAGACTCAAGTTTCTTTTGTCCATTGGAAGCTATTGGTTAAGCACTCTGCACCCCACCCTGAGCTGGGCACTCATTGAAGTCTCGTTCAGAATTTACTTTGATAAGGAGGTTTTTCTAAACCTTAGATGGAAATAAAATTATACATGCAGAAGCTAGTAGGCTTAAAAAAATGTAATGCTTAATGGTTAGAAAGTTTAATCTGTTTACTGCTAATGAGGCAGGGGAATGCTAAATCATTTTCCTAATGTACCCACCAAAATCTACTGTGATAGATCCTGACATGAAGATGAATGTATCCTAATATATTGAGTTCATGCCACAGGACTATGTGGACTATGACATGTGTGGGGCTCTATGCCTTGATGCTCGTCCAGGGGTTTTAATGTGTCATAAAGACACATTAACTCCATGGTACTGTGACCAGGTCTCCTGGATTGCTGCTGACTGACACAGGCTTCATGGGGATGAAGCTCTTTATTCTACCTTCTCTCCTTTTTTGCCACCGGAAGTGAGGATCCTCATAAATTCAGGTTAATCAATACTGTATTTCCTGTTTTCCATCCTGAGTTTTATTTTATACCCTGTATCAGAGAATTTGTATCTCATCCCATTTGCAAAATAAATAGTAACAATAATAGTGGGGCACCTGGGTGGCTTGATTGGTTAAACATCTGCCTTTGGCTCAGATCATGATCTCAGGGTCCTGGGATCAAGCCCATGTCCAGCTCCCTGCTCAGCAGGGAGTCTGCTTCTCCCTCTCCCTCTGCCCCTCCCCAGCTTGTATATGCTCCTTTGCTCATACTCTGTCTGTCTGTCTCTCTCTCAAACAAATAAATAAAATCTTTAAGAATAAACTAAATTAAAATTTAAAAAAAACAATAATTTAACAACAATATAAGTTAGTATTATACTCTTTGGACACAGTACCATCCTATGAGTTTACTTTTCCATAGATCAGATCCAGTCTAGCATTTGTCTTTATGCTCTCAGGATAATTGGTTTTTAGCTTAAAGAGCCACAGAAACAACTGCCAAATGGTGTCACTAGAACCGATGACAGACAAAAATGCGGCATCTGAAGAGCAACTGGCAAGACGGTCTAAATATTTTCTTTTCTTTTTGGAAAACCCTCGCCAGATTTGCGCCTTCACCACTAATCTTTGAGCAGCCTGACGATTTATGGGGAATCCATCGTTTGGCGTTTACGCGGAGAGGAACAGCTGAACGGCTGCTTGCCAACATGTGGCTGTTTAGCAGGATATTAATGGGCAAGGTGGCTAATCTGTTCACATTGTTCCTGCAGACGTTTTGCGATGCTTTGGGGAATCATTTATCCTCAGCCGTCGCAAGAACGCCTGTTTTTAAGTAAACCTAGGATAAAAATCTGTTATTTATTGCCGTGTAACAAACGGCCCCCAAACTTTGTGACACAAAGCGCTGACTGTATGGGGCGCACAGGTCCTTGTCCCTGCTTGTGATACCAGGGCCTTGCCTGAGAAGCCTCGTAGGTGGCGAGTGGCTGGACGCAGGGTGGCCTGAGGCTGGCAGTGGACACTGGCAAGGACTTGGTGGCATTAGAGCTGGAGAGCGTGGGGCCAGGCCTTTCTCGTCATGGTTGCCTCTGAATCTAAGCTCTTTATATATGGAGGCTGGTGGCTCCAAGATCCGCTATCCTGGTGAGCACTGGGAGGCCGCACTGTTCTTGTGACCTAGTCTCAGAAATCACATTGCATTACTTCTGCTACCCTCTGTTGGTGGAAACGGTCACAGAAGCCATCGGGTTTCAGGAGGAGAGGACATAGCCTGCACTTCTCAAAGGAAGAACCTTCAAGGTCACATTGGAAGAACACACGTAGGATAAAAGATGTCGTTGGTGCCACTTGAGAAATTGATTATGCCATGCTCCGTGCACAGATTTCTGTAGGAAATGAATGAATTGGGTTCTCTGGCTAAAACCCACCTGCAAATATGTTAATAGAATATGACTGATCTTGTAGATTTCCTGGCGGATACCGAGATCGGGGTCGGTAGGCCTGGACCCAGAGCAATAGATCTGAGTGCTGAGTCAACAGTAGATAACCAACACGAGTATTCTCTAGGTCCTTAAAAATTAAAATTCAATCCAAAGAGCAACTGCCACTCTGAACAATTAGGTCACAACACCTTAGATCTGGGCTCGCTTTTTGCTTGAGTAATCATGATGTTACCATACTCAAAGCGTATAGGAAAAATTAAATTCCTTCTTAGAAAAATTGCTTAGGATTTGTTATTCATTAAAATAAGAAGCCTTTTAAATAATTGAGTTCTTTGAAGAAATTTTTGGTTTTCTTGATCTACTAACAGTGATAAATAAAATCAGATAAGAGAGGGAGTGTGAATGTGTAGCACATATCTTCCATCAGATGTACATACATGTTTCTCTTCGTATTATAAAGAAGATTGTCAACCTGTGTGGTGCTTATGAATTCTCCTTTAAGAGGATGATGTAAAATGCCATGCAAGTGTTTATACTTTTAATTTCTTGTTCCAATTCTGTTCCTTGCTCTGGAACAGTTTCTTCCCTTTGTTCTCATGAAAATTAAGGTAAAGACGTCACTCTTACCCAAAAGCTGTGTGCCCATGTGTCATCACTGGCTTTTGTGTGCCCGTGTGTCATTACTGGTGTTTGTCCTGAGCCTTTTTGGTGACTGCAGATCCCAGAAATACCAAAAACTTTTAGATCCCAAGGTGCTGTAAGAACCATGCTAAGAATTTATTGCGTTTCGTGGGAAATGACACAGCATAGCAGCACCATGGCAAGGTAGGTGCTGGGCCCCTGGACACTTTGTTGTGATCCCCAGTCCTCTCTCTGCCTCCCAGGAAACTGTGTATAGTGCTCACCCCCTAGAGCAAAGTGATGCTGGTGGCTAAAATCTAGGGGAAGCAAGACTACCATTTATTGAACACTCCCAATGTGCTATGCACTGAATTACAGCATATGTTATTTTATTTGGTCTTCACAATAATCCTGCAAGGTAGCTTTTATTGTTGTAATTTTACAGATGAGGAAATGGAGATTCTAGGAGAATGAGTACTTTGCAGAAGGTCAGACTGTATGTAAGAAATGGAGCCAGCCTCTTCAGCTACTTTCAGTGGTTATAACAGAGGTTAAATTAGAAGCAATTCTTCCTTTCTTGGGAAATAAACCTACTAGAAAACACAGAAGCCATCAAGGAAAGGAGGGATGAATTTATCCACATAAAAATGTACAGCTTCGGGGGCACCTAGGTGGCTCAGTAGTTGGGCTCAGGTCATGATCCTGCGGTTCTGGGATCAAGCCCCTCATCGGGCTCCCTGCTTAGAGGGAGGCCTGCTTCTCCCTCTCCCACTCCCCCTGCTTGTATTCCTCTCTTGCTGTGTCTGCCTCTGTCAAATAAATAAATAAAATCTAAAAAAGAAGAAAAAAGTAAGACTTCTGCTCAACAAAGTGTACCAAATAATTGGATCAAGGACAGATAACAAACAGGGCTGGTGGTGGGAGGGGTGGATTGCTACCCCATGGTATAAGACGAATTTTCTTTTTTTTTTTCCTTAAAGATTTTTTCTTTATTTATCTGACAGAGATCACAAGTAGGCAAAGAGGCAGGCAGAGAGAGAGGAGGAAGCAGGCTCCCTGCAGAGCAGAGAGCCCGACGTGGGGCTCGATCCCAGGACCCTGGGATCATGACCTGAGCCGAAGGCAGAGGCTCAACCCACTGAGCCACCCAGGTGCCCCAAGACGAATTTTCTTAATGTAAGAAAGAGCTCTTACCAGTCAGCAAGAGTGAGAAATACAGACTGCTAATAAACATAAGAAAGTGTGCTCAGCCTCACTCATGATTACAGACATACAGATTCATAAATGTGACTTAAACTTATTCAGTTGTTGGACTGACAAAGATCCTTAAAGTTGATGATACTCAGTGCTGTCAGATGTATAAGATAACAGGTACTATTCATCTATATGATTTGAGAAGTATGGATCAGTACAATTCTTCTGGAAGGCAGTTTTCATTATAAATACCAAAATTGAAAATATACCTACTCTTTGACCAGAATTTACGTATCCCACAAATATCTTAATACAGGTATTTAAAGATATACATGCCAGTGTGTTCATTGTACCGTTCGATATAATGCCGTAAACTGTTCTTCAATTGAAGACTGAGTAAATAAATTTTCGAATGTTCATACTACAGAATAGTAGTAGTCATAAAAAAATTATACCCAACAATAGGAAAAGACAAACAAGATATATTGAGGATCATTCTATAGATGATTTCATATTCTGTCTTTATAAACATGTATGTGTTTTGTGCATAAGTAATATCTAAAAAGATACAAAGGAAACCTCTACAGTAGGAGGCTAGAACTGGAGATATCTTTTTTTCTTCAGTTCATAATATACAGTTCTTCTGTATAATTCAGAATTTTTACTATTAGCCTATATTATTTTTATGATAAAAAATAATTTTTAAAAATCCAGTGTGGAAGACATTCATTTATTAGAACCTGTTTGCAAGATGAAGCCGATATAGGTGTGTCATCCCATGCTGACAAATAGAACTCACCCAACCATACAGAACAGATACCAATGATTTAATAAACAATAAAGGTAACAAAAATTTTTAGCAAAACTGACTAGAATCTCTTGGGAACAAATCTATCTGGCTGGATGAGTTTTTCAGTCTCACAGAAATAAAAAGTAGTTTTGGGGACAGGACAGTTTCTGAGATGTTATCCAATTTCTTATGTTTTGATGCCTTTTCTCCTACTTTACCAAAGTAACACATCCATTGTCAGAATTTGGAAAACATGAATAAGCTCAAAGACAAAAAATTAAAATTTAACATGGGCTTTATTTTTAATGGGCCGTCACTGTAGGCACAGATGACAATTATGAGATTATGTTTCAGCAAAAAGAACAAATGAATGGCTGAACTGATGGATTAGAATGAGTTTTGAAATTTCTTCTGAATTGCATTATGCGAGAGGTAAAGGAAACAGACTGAAGGGTGGGGAATGGGAGGCAGTCTGAGACTCTGAGCGAAGAACTAAACGCCTTCTTTGAAAAGTACTCTCAATTCCCAGCCAAGACAGGTTCACCTTCCCCACCGAAGGGAATCCTAACCAGCACGGCAGAAAACTGTGGAGATTAAAAGAATCTAACTCATTGTCCCCATGAGAAATTTGGGCCCAGTTCGTTCAGTAATTTAAAAATATTTATGGAGTCCCCCGTGCAATGCTCTTCCTGATAACTGTCTGACTTAATAAGTATGACTTCCAGTAAACAAAGACAAAATCATGAGCGACCACTAAAGTTGGTGATTTGCCTTTGAAGTGGATACAGATCATTATTTTAATATTGTGCTCCCACACAACCTGTTTTCCATTCATTTGCAGACTTCAAATATCTAATTTCAGGGTGAGGTTTAGCTGAGTGACATTAGAGCCCTCTGAACTGTCTTTGGTTTGGTGTGAAGTGAGAGGTCTGAAAAGCATATCAAGCTAAATCTTCAACTTAAAAGCAACAGTTTTTTTTTTTTTTAATTAAGAAAATCGTCCAATATAATCTGAATCTTAACAATAGATTTGTGTCACGCTCTTTAGTTGAAACTCTGGATGTAGAAAACTGGCTTTGAGAGAGTTGGACTGGAATAGAGAGCAGCAGTGAAAACCGAGTGATAAGGTCTGATTCTCGCTCCCCGTGATGTGGAGGAACAGGGGAAGAGAGAAAAACACACTATGGCCAAGAAGACATATTTCAGAACCATCTTTCTTTTAAGGAAAGCTTCGGGAACTTAGGAAACGCTTCTCACGTGGGGCCTTGTGAGGTCTCCCTGTGGCCCTGTGGGTCGTGTGAGTCATTAGGACCAGGCCTTCAAGAGACATCATCCCCTGCCCTGAATGGAGCTTGGATGGTTCATCAGCAGGCTCACCAGGCACTAGGAGCCTCAGATCACCTCTTCCCCAGTAGCTGGGACTGGCCTACATGGAGCGAAACCGCTTGATCAGAGTATCAGTCAGTAGGGACTGGCCAGACTCATGTTTCAGTAACAGATAACCCGAAGATCTCTGCCACTTAACCTGGCAGAAGCGTATTTTTCACTCTGGGATCTGGGCTCTGCTCTCTCAGTTGCTACTGGGGCAGCCAGGTTGTAAAGAGGGTAGGGTGGGCATTGACCAGGGCAGGCTTGGCCCACCCCCGCCCTGCTCAACTGCAGGGGGCAGACAAGTGCAAGCCCCCATGTGCCCTGTAGGAGCAGAGAAGTAATAGGGGAACGGGGAGTGTTTTCTACAAGGAGAAGTCGCAGGTGCTGACATGCTCACCGACGCTGCTCTATTCAATTACTCAGACTACCAAAGTAAACTGTAGTTTTATTGGGTCTTGTAGGTCCTTGTAGGGCCTTTGACAAGCGTACCACTTAGCAATAACCCTCTAGGTGGCATTGAGGAAGGTAGGGTTACTTCCCCTCAGTGAGCCTGCTACCAGGATTCCTTGAAACTCCCCTGTATCTATCCCTTCTCCTTCGGTAGCTTCCTTACTGGTGTCCTATCCCATTCCCTCCCCTGAAATCTACTTATGCGAAAAGATGCTTGATGCATCTCTAGAAAGTTCAGCTCTGATCACATCACCGCCTCACAGAGGTTTTTGATGGTTTACTGTTGTCTACGGTTTTGCTCCTTAAACTAGTCCAGCAGCATCCCCTCCGGGGGTGCGGGGGGAGGGTGTCTTGTTAAAATGCAGAGTCTTGGGCCCAGCCCAGACCTACTGAATCAGAATCCCCGTCCTAACAAGATCAAGGGGATTCATGTGCACATTTGGGTTTGAAGAGCACTTGTCCACTGCACTGGTTCTCAGATTTATCAGCACATTTGAATTACCTGGAGAGCTTTTAAAAATTGCTAATACCAGTTCGCAGGCTTGGGGTGAGGCCTTGCACCAAGATTTTAAAAAGCTCCCAGGTGATTCTGTCCCTCAGCTGAGTTGGGGAACCACTGCTGTACAGCGATCCAAGTGACATTCACAGCCGCCATTAGCATGTCCCACACAACGTTCCCGGGGCCGTTGTCACCCTGTCTTGGGGACTGCCCTCCGGATCCCCAAGTGCATTCTACACTTTACAGGAAGTGCTGTTCAGTCTGTTACCAGAAGTCACCAGGCAGCATCTGTGTCTCCCCTAAGGACCACCGCATCTAAATTTGGTCTTAAAAATGCTATGGCTACAAGTTCTAGAAATCCAAATACAGTCATTTACTCAATTGTCCACTTCGAGTATTTCCCTGATAGAATTTAAAACTCAGCTTCCCCAGATGACAGCCTGAGGTTACCTCATTATGTTACCGTGTCTCCGTTTCTGTTTTATTCTTTATTGTTTATCAAAACTGTGGTAGATAATGAGAAGACGGTGCTTGGTTTTATTTATGTCACTTTGAGGGTTGTGTACAGAGGGGTCGTTTTCAAAGTCAGGAGCAATAGCTGTGATAATCTGCTTTTAATTATTCTCACTGCTTCCACTCACTGAACTTGTGACGGGTGACATACGTGAGAGACACGGGGCTTTGGGGACAGAATCAGAGAGAGATTCTCTTTGATCCCTCCCCTAATGAAATGTGGATGGCAGACACACAGATGTCTACAAGGGTTTTCTGCCTGCCTGGCCAGCAGTTGAATAACACACCCCTGTCCCCACAGTGCCTCACAGAATTTTCCTCCTGGGTAGATTGTTTTCTTTCCCAAATGGCCCCCAAAGAGATAAGTACTTTTCTTCCTGCTTTTACATGAGCAAGGTGTTAATTTTCACCAAGAATTTTATGGGCACAGCAAGCAGCAGTTGCTTTTTCCGTGTGAACATTAAATAAGATTCAGGGACTGAAAAGCCTCCCTCGGAGGCTCAGAAGGATCTGTGGGATTTGCTGGGCTGTGGCAGACAAATGGACTGCCAGTCTGTGACGAGCCCTGGCGGCGGGGAGGCACGGGATCCTCTAATTCATGGGGATTACCTGGGCTCTGCTCCTAGCAGCCCTGGGAGAGCTAGAGGCCCGCATGTGCCTCTCTCTGGAAGGGCCATTGGTGACACATGTGGAATCCTGGCATTAGCGGGTTCTGCCTGAGCGCGTAAGTCACCACTGCCTCTGGCGGTAAGGGGCACGTGTCAGTTGCAGAAGTGCGCAGATGAAGGTTCCCGTTGTCTTAGCAGGAATATAAAGCGGGACTGTGAACAGGAAGGCATATGCTCAGCTCCTTGTATGGGCTCTTACTGGGACCAGGGACACCCCACACAGCAACTTTGGACAGGTGCAGAACAGAGGATTCTAACGACACTTCAGAAACCAGAATGTCAAGTTCTCTCTCAGTTGTTTTCAGTGCCAGTGCCAAGAACCCACGGTCAGGGTTCTGGCAATACCATTCCTTTTCTTTTCCTCTGGCTTCATCCCTAAAAGAAGAATAGGAATAAAGAAGAAATAGTCATTAAAGGAAATAAGTTAAAAGTAGGGAGCAGTTACTTTATGTCAACTTCAAGATAACATTGGTAAATAAAATGGCTAATTGAAATTCTTGGTGTGTTCTAACAAGAACTTCTTATTATTAACTTGTTTTATACTTTAGTGGTTCCTCATGGCATATGGTTGATGCAGTTCTCTTCATTACTCATTTTTATTAACACACAATAAATATTAAAATAGATCTTGGGAGCAATAATGAGGTGAGAAATAGATGCGTGACTTGTCAAATACAAAACCAAGCGATATGTGTGTTCTTACTCCATTTTTAAATTCATATTGACTACTTTTTACTTTAGTCTAGCCTTTATCTGAGTTTTGTTTTATTATATTTTTGTTCTTGACATCCCCCTGAATTAGAATTTTGCTATAAATTATGAAGTGTATCAAAACATCTGAGGCTTTTGAAAGCCAAAGGTATAGATCCCTTTAAAGTGTTTCACTAAGAGTAAGCAAAGACACAATAACAAAAGAACTTTAACATTTTTCTCCCTGTTGGAAATTGTGTTTTATATTTTTTAATTGGGATATCAGAAATATTTTAAAGTGCCCCTTTAGCGAAGTGCATACTCAACCAGATTTTCCAGTAGTATTTTTCTTCAGTGTTGAAAAAAAAAATAGCAAACTTTTTGGGGAGACAGTACCTGCAGAGGTAATGACATCTATTTTGATCGACTTCAGTTAATTGGAATGTTCTGTGAAGTGTATGTTTTGATTCATTCAATATTTTTAGTAATGAAAACTAATACAGAAAACCTTTTTAGTTTCTATTCCTATTGTTTATCGTCCCATAGCAATGTGTGTACTTTCTGCCTTACTAAGTAGATAAAATTTAGCTTTAATCCTTCTTTGATAATTGAAATGTCTTTCTAGTGGGCTATGATCATAGACACTGCTAAAACTTAGGGAAAGGCAATTCACTAATTTCATAAATTAGTTTAGGCCAGATTTTATAAACCTTTAGAAGTTTGGGAGTTTGGGGCTAAGGTTGGACTGTCTCCAAGCCATATTTAAGAAGTGTTTATTTATTAAGAAAAAAAAAATCCTTAGTCTACCATCTTCTGAAAGTGAAATGAGAGAAAATAAAGCTTGTCTGAGGATTCTGGTCTCTTGGATTTTAATTAATCAAGATTTTTGATGAACGTTTTGATTTTTCTCTCCCCTTTAATGAAGTACCATGTTCCCCAGACTCTGGGGACTAGATGCTGAGAGGTGGGCATCTAGGTGGGCCTGAGAGGTGGGCCCAAGCCAGGGCTCTCCCATGGAGAGTCCTGCCATGGACTGCTGGTTCTGGAAGGCCCAGTTGCGCTTCTCTCTTATATGCTTTCTGGGCTGTCACTGTCCTCACCGCTGCCCCTTGGGAACACCAGACACTTTTACTTAGAGGGACTTCGGCAGAACTCTTATATGTGCTGGTGTGGTTTTATGGATATTGGCTTTTACATTCTTGAGATCCTTTTGCTTCAAGGTGAAATGAGGTCTTCTCAAGCTTGAAACTTACACAGGCAAAATGTAAAGGAAGGAAGGAAGGGAGGGAAGAAAGAAGGAAAAGAAATTACAGAGGAACAAACTATTCTCCTTCAATTCTCATTTAATAAAATTCAGACGATTATTAAAAGCAAATAGCTGTCAAGTTCTGTGGCTTATGTGTCACGGTTCCAGAGAATGATGGACCTCTGGGAAGCCGTGCGAAGGCAGCTTTACATACTATGTTATGATTCTGAAGGCATACGCTTGCCTATACTCAAAAACAGCAGCTCCGTTCAACATGTTTTTGTTGACACTGCTAGCTCGTGTCGCTCAAGATCGAGTACGCGGTTTTGTAAAATAGGCTCGTAGAGCCCTGGTGGTCTCTGACCAACAAACTAGTATGTCTGTTGGCAGTTGATGATCATAGAGGAAATGTGAAAGACAAACGGAGATTTTTGCAGATATCCCATTGTATTCTCCATAATGGGTTTATGGGGGGGCACCTGGGTGGTACAGTCAGTTAGGTGTCTGACTCTTGGTTTCAGCTCAGGTCAGGATCTCAGGGTTGTGGGATCCAGCCCCCACATGGGGCTCTGCACTCAGTGTGTGTGGGGGGGGTGTCTGCTGAGATTCTCTCTCCTTTCTCTCTCTGCCCCTCCCCCTCCACTTTCTCTCTAAAATAAAAAGAAAAATGGGCTTATAGCAGATAAACACTTTTTTCCACTACTCTGGCTGTGAGAAGTGGAATCTTCTTTTATTTGTCCAAATTTGATTTTATCTGTCTCATACTCCTACCCCCACCATGCCCACCACTCCAGCGCCCCCCTCCCCGCCTCCCTCTACCGCACACCATATTGCACTAAGGCCTTGCGAAATGGGAAAGAGCACTCTTCAGCCAGATCACACTGGCTACAGCTGTGATATGCTCTGCGTCCAAGCCTGGAGTCCCTCGAAGGCAGACAGTTCCTCTGTTTCTGTGCGGAGCTGGGCACGAGAGCCTTGCACCCAGGCTCCAGAAACTTCAGCTTTCAGATGTTCAGTCCATCCTGTATCCTTGAGCTCTCCCAGAGGTCCTCCCACCCCTAGGAGATGCTATGCAGGCATGGGCTCCTGGCTTCCCAGTCTCTCAGGACTCTCCTAACCCTCTTTGCTTAATCTCTTCCAGTCCTGTCCGTGTTGCTACAAAAATTGGGTATTCATCCTTTCTGGTGGAGGCATAATACTCCATAGTGTATATGGACCACGTCTTCCTTATCCATTCGTCCGTTGAAGGGCATCTTGGTTCTTTCCACAGTTTGGCCACCGTGTCCATTGCTGCTATAAACATTGGGATACAGATGGCCCTTCTTTTCACTACCTCTGTATCTTTGGGGTAAATACCCAGGGTCATAGGGAAGCTCTATTTTTAATTTCTTGAGGAATCTCCACACTGTTCTCCAAAGAGGCTGCACCAACTTGCATTCCCACCAACAGTGTAAAAGGGTTCCCCTTTCTCCACATCCTCTCCAACACATGTTGTTTCCTGTCTTGCTAATTTTGGCCATTCTAACTGGTATAAGGTGATATCTCAATGTGGTTTTAATTTGAATCTCCCTGATGGCTAGTGATGATGAACATTTTTTTCATGTGTCTGATAGCCATTTTTATGTCTTCATTGGAGAAGTGTCTGTTCACATCTTCTGCCCATTTTTTGATATGATTATCTGTTTTGTGTGTGTTGAGTTTGAGGAGTTCTTTATAGATCCTGGATATCAACCTTTTGTCTGTACTGTCATTTGCAAATATCTTCTCCCATTCCGTGGGTTGCCTCTTTGTTTTCTTGACTGTTTCCTTTGCTGTGCAGAAGCTTTTGATTTTGATGAAGTCCCAAAAGTTTATTTTAGCTTTTGTTTCCTTTGCCTTTGGAGACATATCTTGAAAGAAGTTGCTGTGGCTGATATCGAAGAGATTACTGCCTATGTTCTCCTTTAGGATTCTGATGGATTCCTGTCTCACGTTGAGGTCTTTTATCCATTTTGAGTTTATCTTTGTGTATGGTGTAAGAGAATGGTCGAGTTTCATTCTTCTACACATAGCTGTCCAGTTTTCCCAGCACCATTTATTGAAGAGACTGTCTTTTTTTCACTGTATATTTTTTCCTGTTTTGTCGAAGATTATCTGACCATAGAGTTGAGGGTCCATATCTGGGCTTTCTACTCTGTTCCGTTGGTCTATGTGTTTGTTTTTATGCCAGTACCATGCTGTCTTGGTGATCACAGCTTTGTAGTAATGCTTGAAATAAGGTAACGTGATGCCCCCAGTTTTATTTTTGTTTTTCAACATTTCCTTAGCGATTCAGGGTCTCTTCTGATTCCATACAAATTTTTGGATTATTTGCTCCAGCTCTCAGTGGAATTTTGATCGGAATGGCATTAAAAGTATAGATTGCTCTAGGAAGTATAGATATTTTAACAATGTTTATTCTTCCGATCCAAGAGCATGGAATGGTCTTCCATCTTTTTGTGTCTTCTTCAATTTCTTTCATGAGTGTTCTGTAGTTCCTCAAGTACAGATCCTTTACCTCTTTGGTTAGGTTTATTCCCAGGTACCTTATGGTTCTTGGTGCTATGGTAAATGGAATCAATTTTCTAATTTCCCTTTCTGTATTTTCATTGTTAGTGTATAAGAAAGCTACTGATTTCTGTACATTGACTTTGTATCCTGCCACATTACTGAATTGCTGTATAAGTTCTAGTAGTTTGGGGGTGGAGTCTTTTGGGTTTTCCATATAAAGAATCATGTCGTCTGCAAAGAGAGAGAGTTTGACTTCTTCATTGCCAATTTGGATACCTTTTATTTCTCTTTGTTGTCTGATTGCTATTGCTAGGACTTCTAATACTATGTTGAATAAGAGTCGTGAGAGTGGGCATCCTTGTCATGTTCCTGATCTCAACGGGAAGGCTGCAAGCTCTTTGCTTTCATGGTTTGTGCTCCTTGATCTGCCTCAAACTCAGCTGCCTCCGTCCTACCCCACCAACCCCCTACCTTCCCTGGGAAACCCTGAGCCACCTTCCTTCAGTGGGCTTTAGGAACACAATGCTGGTTTCTCCTTTCTATGACTGCTAAGGATGATCAGAGTATTTAAAAAACTTTAAACACTGGTCAGATGTTTTTCTTGATACATCCTAGTGATAGGGAGTTTTAAATATTTAACACATGCTACCAGGACTGTCTTCTCAGTTACTTCTCAGCTCTCCAAAGGGTGTAATTATCTACAAATGTATTTTTGTCTCATTTACAAGTTAATCTTTACATACACTAAATTTGCCCTTTTCAATTAGTGGTTGGATCAGTGGTTCAAAATGACTCCTTGAAGTTCAAAAAAAGGGGAAAATAATGTAAATCCTAGAACTCAAATCAACATGCAAATGATAATTGTTTACAGGTTTCTACTGTGACTTTGAATTGCCTATCCACAACTGGGGTGATTTCTCAAAAGCAGCCAAAAAAGAAACCTACAAACAGGAAGTGTGATAATGAATATCTAAAATTCTGAATTTGTTTGCCCTGGAGAGCCATTCAGCCCCAGCTTTGATAGCGGTTATGGAGTCCTGGTAAATAGTTGCCTTCTGTGTAAATGCAGATGATAATGGAACTTACGTGAGAGCTGTTGTAAGGAGTCCACAAGTGAACGTATGAGGAATGCTTACGCACACATTTACGTGCTGCCTGTGTCATGACAGCCATTACCAATATTATTAACGTAAGGCCCAGTGATCTCTCTAAGCTTACTGAGATTTTCAGACCAAACGAAAATACTCGTGTTTTTGGCACACACGTGATAAATAGGGTCATTAAAGATGGAGAAGTGACCAGAACTGGAGCTGTTCTCACTCAAGAGTTGCACAAATTCATGCAAGTTATAGTCTGGCCAAATAAACCGTAAAGTAGATAGCAAATATGTCAAAAACATGAAATGTTCAAAACATGAAATTGTCATTTTTTTTTTTAAGTCTGCAACGTTAACTATTAGGAAATCCATATGTTTCAGCTTAACGTGCTCAGCAGAAAAAGCAGAGTGAGCTGCTGACATGATAGCTCCCCTAAGGGACAGGGTGGGCAGCCACCCACTCGGAGTTGTCCACACTGTGGAGGACGGTTTTGCTTCATGAATGTGTCAGCAGACACCCTGCTTTGCTTTCTGCAGGAGCCCCTGAGTGTATGTCCCCACACAGGGGCTGGGACAAGGGCGGGGCGGGGAGCAGGTGGAAGCAGTACTGGGTAACTTTCTCTTGTAGTTATCCCCCCAAACCCAAGCCATGAAGCAACCTCCATTATTTAGTTAATGGTTATTCCGGGCATGTTGAAGGTTGGAAGGAGTCCATTAGGATCATTAGCCATAGCACCACTACCCGGCCAGAAGGGAGGGGCTTCTAGCCAAGAAAGAGACACCCCCCACCCCCGATGCCAGGCTACGCACTGGCCATTCCTAGGGAATCACCAATCAGATGCTTCTTGTGTCTTATGCCCCCCACCCCACCCTTCACCCCACCCCTCCAAGACAACCACTCCTTGATTTCTGTCCCCATAAGTGAGTTTTTCCTTCTTTTGCACTTCATATCAATAGAATTTTTTTATCCATTTGCTCCTTGAGTTGTGAAGTAAGGGTGAAGGGAGAAGTATTTCCTGGTGACAGGGACCGTGCCGGCAGAGAGCTTCTCCATGGTTTCAAGCACTTAACAAAATCATGGAGACATAGTGAGCATTTTTGAATAGCCTGAACCTGTCGCTGAAATATTCTAGTTTTTAACTCTGAAGGTGGGATAATAGCATTTCATCAAAAATAAATAAATAAATAAAGCCAAAACTGAACTGCAGTGCAAACGGCTTGATTGCTGAAAGTTTGCATCTTTCCCTATGTCTCTTTTTCTTTACTCACAGAGGAAAAGGAAGTCAGGAAGCTCTGAAGGTCAGAGTGGCTGACTGCATCCAAATGCTACTGTAGGGTGTGAGGCAATACTTTGTAGAAAGAAAGATGATCAAAGAGTAGATAGGAATCCACCCCCTGGTTTCTTCCTCCTGAATCAGGCACATTTAACCTTCTAGTTCTTTGTGAGTGTTTTGTGATCATGGGTTTTAGATCTGACTGACTCCAGAGCTAGTTTTCGGTGAGGACATTCAGGGCGACCTGTGGGTAGATCCCTATGCCTACCACCGTCTAACAAAGCCACCAAACACCTCTCCTTGGGGTAAACAGTGGTAATTGCTTTTTAGGTTTTTTTTTTATTCTAGTAGAAACAGAGGGTACCTCTAACAGTCACTGCTAATGGTTATAGTTAATATTTCTGAGACTCACTCTGGCAGATACCTTCTCAGAACCTCACTTCCTCTAACGGTTCCCGTGGGCCAGATTGCTGTCCCCAACATATACACTGGGGGAATGGAGGGACAGAGAGCTTAGTGACGAGGATGACAGAGCCGTGGGAAGGGAGCACTGTGCCGGGGACTCTGGGGCTGGGACTATGTCATTCCCCCTGTGTGAACAGAAACCAGAAAGGGGGTCATGGCAGGAGTCCCCCCATCCCTGAACTGAGTAGGTCCCTTGCTGCAAGGATTCATGCTAATAGCAGCCAAAAATAATACCTTCCTTAAAAATAGTTTCATGGCGGGGGTGGGGGGGCACCCTAGTAGTTCCAGTCAGTTAAGTGTTTGATTCTTGATTTCAGCTCAGGTCATGATCTCAGGGTTGTGAGATGGAACCCTGTGTTGGGTTCCACACTCAGCAGGGAGTCTGCTTGAAGATTCTCTCTCTCCCTCTGCCTCTGCCCCCAACTCTCTCAAAAAAAAAAAAAAAAAAAAAAAAAGTTTCCTTTTTGTTAGCCAGGATTTCTTCCATCTTTTAAAAAAGTCTCTACGGAATACCTGTCCACATGTGTGATAAATGGCCCTAAAGTGGTGCTTGGATGCCAAGAAATGCTGGTCTAGCCTAAGACGTTCAGAGTTGATTTAGCTGGGCCTGGCAAGTGGTAAGAGTGGGAGCTATTTCCCACCAATGAAAATTGAAGTGCTTCAGTCTTGAAAAACTGGGGAACCTGCTCCCCCTCTTCTACTCTCCTTGTGGTGCCCCTGTTTTTATATAACCACACTACCCAGAGACTAAAGGCATCACTTGGGATAAGACAGGGACTTGCATTCTAGGGAGCCCCTTTCACAAGCCCCTCTGCTGCCTCTCTGGGTTGCCAGCCTCTCCAGTTTCTGATTGGCCTGAATGGGAGGTCCCTCTCTCCGATCCTTACCCACTTCTACAGCAGCATCAGCCCCCCTCTTCCATGACTCCTGGCACATCCTTCCACAGCTAACCTGTCTGCACAGCCTCAGGCCCCCATCTCCAGTGGCCTGCCTGAGACCCAGATCCGGATAATCCGCCTGCACTGTCAGTAAAATCTGCATCAGTGGGCTCATTTTGTCCTTCTGACCTCTCCTCTTTCTAAATGGCGTAGGCCTCCCCAGGTCACCTAGACGTAGGACCTCCTCCTCACCTCCCCACTCCCACCTCCCACCCCCCATCCTTCCCAGCTCACGGTCATCCACCTTTTCCTCCTTCTGCCTGGATTGTCAGCCCCAGGGCATGTTCTTGTTACCTTCTGTTAAATGTTACTACTTGCTCAGGCTCCAACCAGCTTCCCTTTGCCAGTGTCCTGGCCTTTATCCGAACTCATCCTCCACATTGCTGTCCAACTTATCTATCCTAGAAGATAGATCTAGCAGCTTCCCTGCTGAGAGATGCACGGCGGTTCTCCTGTCTCCCTACCAAAACCCGGGTGGCTTGTTCTAATGCTCAGGGCCGTTTGGAGCTCACCTGTCTTAGTTTGTGTTGCTGTAACAAGAAACACCATACTTTCGTGGATCAAACAAGTATTTATTTCTCACAGTCCTAGAATCTCAAAAGCCCAGGATCAGGTCACCAACATGTTTGAGGTCTGGTGAGGGTCCTACTCCTGGTTTCATCACATGGGAGAGAGAGAGAGAGAGAGAGAGAGAGAGAGAAGTGAGTGGGTTAGTCTTGGTCCCTTTATTTCCTTAGAGGGGCACTAATCCCATCATGGGGGCTCACCCTCATGACCTCACCTAACCCTCATCTAACCTCCCAAAGTCCCACCTCCAAATACACCTTGGGGTTAGGATTTCAACATGTGATAGACACATTCAAAGCATAGCACCATCATATTCTCAATGTTATTTTTTTTTATTGTCCTACTTCCGTAGTCTCTGCTCAGTCGACTCCCTTGGAATGTTCCTGTTTAAGAAACACCAGCGTGTGCCTCACCTGTTGCTCATGGCTGTGTCTCTGCCTCTCCCTATATCTGCCTTTTCAGCTCTCACCTATCTTTCCCTGCCCATCTCAGATGCCAGTGTTTCTTTCCCAGGCGCTCTGCCCTCTCCGTCCTCTGAACTTGTCATCCTTCGCAATTTATTCCTTGTGCGTGATCAACATGATGGCCTTCGTCCCTTCATTAGGTGACACGCTCTGTGAGGGCAGGGGCTGGATCCGGGTTGCCATCATATCCCTCGCACATGGTAGGCCAACAGTCAATAGTTCTTGGATTAAACGTGGCCAGTCCTGTCCCCGTTCCTTCAGGACACCTCCCCATCCCACGTGGCATTGCTGACATCTCGGGGTCACTGGGCATGGCTGGCAGCCTACACAACCTACTTGCCATGAATGAGCCCTGAGAGCAGCCAGCGAGGTTCTTTGAATCCCAGGCCAACGTCAGCTGTCAGGTTTCCAACAGGGAAGACTATATTTAACTTGCCTCTGAAACGAGAGCTTTGGCCACTATGCTTCCGTAGTAAGGCAGCCATCTGCTAATACTGGCCACCTTTTACCTTTCCATCTTGTTCCCCGTTGTTGATGACTGTGGACTGCATTCAGCATACTCCTCCGACCCCTCTCGTGCTATTAATTCTCCTACTGTTAGTGCAGCCTTGAGATTCGCCGGATGTTGCTGGGCAAGATGATGGGAATAGCAGCTACACAGAGCTTTCATGAGACGTTGAGACAGCGGGGAAATCGCCGTCTTTCCATCCATTTACAAAGCTCCCATGGTTTCCACCTGGCAGTCAGAGAGCTGTAAGAAAGGCTCAGCAGACATGGCCTCGCTTTCTCCCAAGTGCTTTGAAGAACCAAAACGTTTTGCTTTGTTTTAACAAAGGCACAATCAGCCCGGGATCTTGTTAAGTGCTTGTTCCTACTTTCATTCCTTTGTATGCCCTTTTCCTGCTTTCTTTTATTAGGGACCTGCTTGATATCATCACCGTGTTGCCACATTCGCTGAAAGAAACGAATGTGTCAGCGAGGTCTCCTGTGGCCCCGCGTCTGCAGTGAGTCTACACCACACGGGGCGTGGGCTGCACTCACACAAGCAGCTTCTCCTTAGTGATGGGGGGGCAGCCATTGTTGCAATAGTACATGAATCTGGAAAGCAAATTCAGCGTCGGAGCGTGAAGTAAGAAGCGAGCTTTCACACAGCGCCTGGACCTCTAACCCGCTCAGCAGCGGAAAACCTTGATGCCAGGACAAATTTTCCCCACCCACGGACACAGGACCTTAGGAAAGGCATAGCCACTGATCATCACATCACAGACAGCTGAGATCGTTTCCTCCGGCTCAGGCCTGCAGGCTTGCGCGGAGTCGTGCAGACACTGTGCAGGACAATCAAGACCAGAACCTAGGTCTCTTTAAGTCAAGTCTGGGCGTTTCCTGCTCTTTGAACCTTTCCAAACATAGATGCCTCCTAAGGGTAGATCGTAAAACCTCCCCCACTTCCCCCGGTAGACAGGGGCAAATGGGGGCACGTGTATAAATCTCCCTGGAAGACCTTGAAATGCTAACCTCCTCCTCTAGGGTTGCTGATTCTCTTCCTTCCATGCACCCATCCTCCCCGTGCACACCTCCCACAGCCCCCCGCCCCCGCTCCCCACCGTGTCCCAGACTCAGGAGTCCCAGGGAGGCAGGAAGCACCTTCCCTGCCCTCAAGCGCCTTCCATTCCAAAACAGAAGGCAGCACCTAATAGGTCGCTGGGGTGCCAAGCATACGAGCTCTAGTGAAGGGATGCATTAGCATCCAGAGAAGGGAGACATTGGCTATCAGTTCCTTACTGTCGGGAAGTTGGGGGTCAGGGCAGGACTAACAGGGAAAGTGACATCTGAGGTAAACCTTAAGAAGGACCAAGAATTCACCAGATGGAGCAGGTGCGGATGATGTTGTGGGTCAAACAACACCTCACAGGCCTGGAAGTTTACGGTGTGTTTGCAGAGCAGCGAACAACCTGGTGTGGTGGCAAGATGCCCGAGCACTAAGGTTTTGTACATTGTCTTCTAAGTAATGCGCAGTCTTTGTAGAACACTGTATTTTTGCTAGAAACCTCCATTCCTTAGACTGGCCCAGGATCTGGGATTTCCTTATGGTCAGAGCCTAAATCTATATATCTGTACTTAGATTGATTCTGCCCTTCTTTTCTCTTTCTCTCTTTCTCTCTCTCACTCTTTTTTTTGCGGGGGGGCTAATTTTGCCCTATCGGGATTTGAGACCGAAGGGGCTCTGTCACTGGCCAGCCATGGTCATTTCTCAGGAGATCCCTGCATGGCCAGTTAGCTTCAGCTTGCCCCGTGGCCTCCCTAGGGTGCGGGCATTCAGATAGGACCCACGAAGTTATCCTGAAGGGAGTAAGGTAAAAAGAGGGGACAGTCATTGGAACTACTACAGTTTAATTTAGCAGAGATCTGGTGCGTGCTCACCGGATGCAAAGGTTCTGGACAGACAGCTGCCGCAGCTGGCTGCTCCTTGGCCTCTTTTCTACTGCCCCCACCTGTGGCTGAAGGAGGACACAGTGTGGTGGCTTTAGGTGGCAGAGAGATGACACCCTCATTCTCTGCCGCGAACTGCAGGTGGGTTTACCATTTGGGGGAGGCTGATGTGCACACTGGAAGGAAAAGTCCCTTTGCGGGACTTTGTATCTGTGTGCTAGTGAACGAGACACTGACGTCGGAAAAGGATTCTTTCCTTGGGTGTAAGGTTCCTGGATTTTAAAAATTTGTTTGCAGGGCGCCTGGGTGGCTCAGTGGGTTAAGCCGCTGCCTTCGGCTCAGGTCATGATCTCAGGGTCCTGGGATCGAGTCCCGCATCGGGCTCTCTGCTCAGCAGGGAGCCTGTTTCCTCCTCTCTCTCTCTCTCTCTCTCTGCCTCCCTCTCTGCCTACTTGTGATCTCTCTCTGTCAAATAAATAAATAAAATCTT